>NC_080046.1:32194637-32230334 GCF_012489685.1 Lotus japonicus | reverse complement strand
TCCAAAGAATTACGTAAATAATAAATCCAATAGATACAGATAGATATAGCTACTTAGGCTTATAAGTTAGAGATAGCATCCTAGGGTTGTACAGTTCACAATGAATATAAAAGACGATAATAACAATTAACATGCATCAGATAAGATTAACAATTATCAATCACACACAGCAACTAAGTCAGTATGCATGTTGCATGAAATGCAAATGACGGTTAACCCAGTTAACCAAATGCATTCCGGAAACGGATGGACATCAACGGATCAGCCCTAACACCAGCCACGGTGGACCATTTCGGCCCGCGTGCCTCTTACACCACACAAAGGTAGCCAGATCAGCTGTAAACCGAGGTCTGCCATTTCGGTCTGCTACAAGAGTCGTCTACAAACGCTCTTACACGGCATTCCGGGTCTATGACCATTTGGAAACCGACGAGGTCCAGAGTACGTCCTGTGTTAATACCTCATTAATGTTGCATGAATGCAGGATGATTAGTCAAACAACGTCTCCGAATCTCACTCGACACGTCGCCACGTGTTCTAGCTAAATTAATGTCTCTAAAAGCTTACCCTAAGGTAAAGTCGATTCTGCGACAAAAGACACACTTCACAACAACACATTATCTCGTGATGATCTCCAAATCATCCGACTCATCTCCATCCGATGGTCAAAACTGCTCAACGAGCAAAGAGTATCAACATACTCGGAAACTACCGGTTTCCCGGACTTATCCCCAGGATAGCCCCACAACACAACTGCTCCCAGAGCACAAGAGTATCAACATACTCAAAAACTTACTAGTTTTCTCAGCTCTTGGACTCGACGACACTTCTCTTTTTCAAAACTTAATGTTCAAGCCCTAAACTTTCGTCTGAGTCTTTTATCATTACATTAAGGGTTTTGAGGTTGTTTAATACATTATGGAGGTTCATTATGCAATTGTTTAAGTTTCGTCTCTAATCCTATTAGTTTCAAAGTTCTCATAATTCCAATGATTCCCTGGAGAAGGTCTCAAAACAAAAGGTCCATCATCACCCAAGTAATGGCCCGAGAAGTTCCCAGGTAAGCTGGCCGGGCACAATGCCTCATTAAAAGCCCTTCTTGCCTTAGACAGAACAACCCAAGTTCTTACGTGACTTCAAATGGGGTGTTTCCAATATCATTTTCAAACTCATTTTCCTTTGAGAAGGTCTTGATCCATAAAACAATAATAGGGTACGAACCTCGGTCCGTCCCATCAAACTTCCCAAAATCCCAAAATAAAATCGGCATGACATGCCCGTTATCCTCACTCTAAAGCATAACAGATATATGTGTAATAGCATAGTTAAGTTAGCACAATTCAACAATCATAGCTCATATATCAACACATCCTAAGTTAACCACATAACACTTAGCATATAGAGCAGATATCACACATCCTAAATTAACCATTTAGCACATAGCATGTAAGTCAATCTCAAAAACAATCAATAGATGAATACTCATCATTGTCAGCCGAAGCCTCAGAAAACATTTTCCAGTCAAACACAAACAAGTGCATAAACAATAAATCAAGTCGAATTCGTCGACACCTAAAGCATTAGCTAATAGTTCAGTGAGTAGCCCTCACCTGTAGATTCTCCAGGGTTCTCTTCAAACGCTCCTTCACAATCCTCTTTTCCTGCTCCAAGTGTTCCTCCAAACGAATCTTTGAGCAAACGAAGCGAAGGTCAATCAAAACAAGTCAATTCGGTCAATACAATACTAACTAGCGTTTAGACAAAGCTTAAGAAGCTTCAGAGTACAATATTTAAGCATGAATAGACGACAGAACCTCGTTCGCTAAAACGAGCATAACTCGAGCTACAGAACTCGGAATGGCACGAAACCAGCGCCAAAATTTCGACAATCGAAAGAGCTACGCAATGGCTCAGGTCATAGAGACCCAAAAATTATTTTTGGACACGGTACCCTAAGCAATAGGTTTCGGCCACTATGAAAAATAGGGTTTCCGAACTTTTTCTTTGATCTTAATCGATTCCTAGGTATTCTTAGGCGATATCTAGGACAAGGAAACTCTCAGAAAAATTATCGAATCGAAAACTGTCGCAGGGGTATTTTGGTCATTATTTTCAGCTCAGAATTTCAAAATCAGAGTTTCGAAAAAAAAATTAGATGGGGTTGATACTAACGACGATTATGACGACTAATCTTACTAACGCTAAGCTCAGTCGAGAGTTTTAAGCCCAAAGGTTGGAACTTTAGCCAAAAATGGGTATTATGAGCAGAATTGAAACTCGGCAGCAATTCGGCGAGAATCAGCAAAATGAAATCCGCTAAACATGCTTAGGGGCACGCATGGAATAAGTTTAGAAAGAAAGATGAAGTCATTTGGATAGTTTTGCAAAAAGCTCAAAACTTAGAGCACAGAAAAGCATAGAGAAAAGCTATGGAAACGACGATCAGAGGTAAGGATTAGCGACTATACCTCGATACCTTCAAGTAGCAACTGTTGAATCAACGATCAAGCAAGAAATGAAGAAAAGCTCTCCTCCTCCCTCTTCTCTCCAAGCCGCGGATTGTGTGTGTGTGTTTATGAGGTTTTTGTTTCAAGCTTCACATATTTATAGGGAATGAAAAGGAAGATATTTATTAAGGATAGGATAAGTATGAATAGATATTTATCAAGATTGGATAAGTATGAACAGATATTTATCAAAGATTGGATAAGGTTGAATAGATATTTATCAAAGATTGGATAAGAATGAATAGATATTTTGTAAACCGGTACAGTTTTATTTAGATATCGGAGGATTTAACTCATAGAGTTAAAATAAAAATATAAAAGCGATCCCGATTTCTTCCTACTGATTCCAACGTATTTTAGACACGATATTCTCCCCGCTGAATCTTCTAATTCTTCAAAGAAATATCGGTATGATTTTTGGTTTTCGAGGCTTGTTTTTAATGCTATATATAGAGGTTGGAAAACGCGGGAAAATGAAAGTTTCGCGAACCTGATTTTTCCGGCTTCATTCTCCATGAATTCTAAGATAGGTTTTGGCGAAAGAATTCCAAAACTAAAAAGAGGTTCCCTTGTATTTTAGGCGACTAATGCAAAGTCGGTGTAAAACTATTTTGCCCGATAAGTTACTTTTTGCATCGAATGTCGGAATAGAAAACTTTCTTCTGAAGAAAGATTGAAATCATCAAGAGAAATGGGTGTACGCGTGTGGAATCTTCATTTGATGTTCTGAATAGAAAAAGTCTTCATTGTCGGGTGATTCTAGGGTTTTGAAATACCAGGGTTTCGGTTTCGGCAAACTTCCGATGATTGGAATCGGACGTTCGTAGATCCTAGAGTTTCGCCTCGAAACGATTGTGATATATGGAAAAAGAGAAGTTCTAACATTTCTCTGAAGATTTTTGGAATAAATTCCTACAGTGTTCCAAGGGTGGAAGATTTTTAGAAATTTATTCTTATAGTGTTCCAAGGGTGGAAGATTAGTCTTTTCCTGAACTTTCTCCTTCATAAATTTATTTCACTAAATAAACTCTTGTTCAGGTTTCTCTTCACAATACGTCAAACCTAATCGTAAATGGAAATCTCTCCCACTTATTCTAAGCTTAAAAACTTGGGTCTTACATTCTACGACGAGTGTCTAGGCTATAGACAGTGTAATGTGAGTAACTCGAACATCCTTACCAGTTATTTTTCTAATTGCCATCTTTTTGATATTGAGCCTGATCAACTTAATATTAGAAAATGATGATCGGAATGATAGTTGGTGTTGGACTATGAAAGGAACGTTAAGGAGAGACAGATTCCCTTTGTGGAAATGATGTGGAACCAGACAACTAGAGATGTCACGTGAAGACCCGAAACATGAGACAAAGGACAAAAACCTATGCGTCGAGACGACTGAAAATTCGTGGAAAGTATCAGAGTGTGCAGTGGAAGCGTGGTGTATCTTCCTATAGTAGTTTCGAGGACGAAACTATTTTAAGGAGGGTGGTATTGTAAGACCCGGTTTTAGGGCATACTATTTTATTAATAATATTAAATAATATTCTGTGAATTGCTTGTGCTATATGTGATATTAAGCCTTTTAAAAAGGTGATTAATTGTTAGAAGCAATATTAAGTCTAAGAAACCTCTAGACGTAGATGAGCGCGACGATACGAGCATTTTGACAGTAATATTGCTAGGGTTCTGCGACGGCGACTTTTAGGTCAAAATCGACTCGACAGGAGCGATAAGTTGGCAAATCGAGTCGACAAGGACGATTTCGTGGGCCACACCTTATGGGGAGGTGCTGGGCATGATTTTAAAAATATTCCATGAGGGAATATTCCTTTCCCCTATTTTTTGAGAGTTTTATTTAAATAAAATGGGTTTTTATTTAAATAAAATGTATTTAATTATTTTAAAACCTATGATTTATTAAATAAACATTTTCAAAATTATTTTCTGGAACATTTAAGAGGGCTGGTCGAATATTTGGAGGGAGGAAGGAGAAAAAGACTTTAGAATTTCAAATTAGGGTTTTTATGGTGCATTAAGAGGGGATTTTTGTGATTAATGCACCTAATCACCTAAAAACCGCCTTGTTTTGTGTTTGATGGTTTTATTGAGTGAAAATCTGCTCATATTTGCAAGAGGTGGGCGGCCAAGCTTGGAGAAGGAGGAGGGAATGGTTTTCCACTTAATTGCTAGTCTTTATGGAGGAGAAAATCAAGGGTTTGATTCCTTTGACTCTCATTAAGTGGGAGAGCTTGAGTGAGAGTTTTCAAATCTTTAAAGGGCCTTGACAAATCTGATTTAAAGAATTAAGGAATTAATTTTGAGCCTTAAAGAGTTTTGGTTTTAATGGAAATTAAATGGAGGATTAAAGGATGGTTTTAAAGGGAGTTATGGACTAGAAATAAATTGCAAAGAGGCCCTTGGTTTGACCAAGCTTGTGGCCGAAATTTTCAAGCATTTTGGAGGGAAAAATGCATTCAATCACCCCTTCAATGCTTTGTTCCCAAACCTCTAGTATAAATAGACCCTCTCCCCCTCTCATTTCTTCACACCAAGCTCATTTGCTCTCACTTCTCTCTAGCCGTGAGCTTCCTTTCCCTCTCTTGTCTTTCTTTTATTTTTTTTCTTGTTGAGTTCCTAAGCCTTGAGCGAGGCCATTCTCCATATGCTCTGTGGTTGCAGCTTAAGCTGATCTGCCGAAAACCAGAAGAGAATGATCTTGATCGAGTTGCTTAGGAATGTTTATGTTTTGGGGGTTTTTCTTAAGAAAATTCATGATGTTCTTAAAATGTTCTTATGATCTTCAAACAATTATTTTAGAAAAGAGGTTTTGATCTTGGGAGGATTGAATCTATGCGAAACTTGTGTTTTTCTTCGAAAGTTCTTCAAGTGTTCTTACGATCTTCAAGCAAAATGTTTTAGAAAAGTATGTTTGATCTTATGAAAGAAATGATTTTGGGATTTTCAAGGTTTTTTGGGGGGGGATTTCGTGATCAGCAAGGAGATATGCTTATGATTGATTCGATTGTCCGATTAGTAACGTTACTCTGCCCGTTCGTTGGTAGGAAATTTCCAAGTGTAGATCTAGCTTCAAGGAGCAACCCCAGACTTTTAGGAAAGCGTACCTTTGAGGTAAGGGCACTTCGGCCTCGGCCTAGATAAATTGTTTGTGATTGTGATTGTTAGCAAGCATGATGCTAGATATGCTATATGATGATGCAATAAATGCTAGCTAGTGTTATTATGAACATGCCTATATGCCTAGGGTGTTAGCTATATTTATTGCTATGCATGCAAGTTATTATGCAATGATATGTTGTTCATAAGAGATGAACGTGATGGGCTTAGGGCCTAGTGATGATGACTGACTTGCTTGGCATGCATTGTGGACCAAGTGACCTGGATTGGGCTTGGTTGGCCACAGCTAGTGACCTGGATTGGGCTAGTTGATGGTGACGTTCAGGGGATGGACCTGAACAAAGGACGAACGTGAAACGACAGTGCGTTGGAGAGGTCCAACCCCGATCATCAAGCTGTTGGGCAGCGGTGCTTTGGAGATGTCCAACCCCGATCGTGGAGTCGTGTTCGTCCTGCCTTTCCATGAGGGATTGGCTTATGGATATCCAAAGCGTCTGCATGCATGTGCACGAGCATTGACTAACAATAAACTATGAGATAGTTCCCTATACTTGTGAAACTTAGAATTATGAGATAGTTCCCTATACTTGTGAACCTTAGAACTTAATATAGTTCCCATATTTGTGAATGTTAGCTTAGTGAAGAACTTGTGATTGATAGGGTAGTATACCCTACTTATGATATGTGTGTGTTAGAAGTTGACCCATGCTTGTTTGCTTGTTTGCTGTTTGTTGTTTGGGGCGCTTAACGCCTAGACAACAAGCATGCGTGTGATCAGTCGAGATGCGACCCTATATCTGCTTGTTGTGGACGGCGGCAAGGCTCAAGACATCGACCGCGCAACTGATGGTTCAGCTATGGGATTGGCGAGAGCAAAGGATGCGAGACGATATGATGCGAGCGTTGGAGGAGGCCTTAGAGGGCACGCGGCATATGAGTCGGGTATTGAGTGTGATAATTGAGTCTGTACTTGGGGGTGAGCTGAGTTTGTTTATAGGGTTCGAACCTAACCTAGAGACCTTCTTGTTGTGTTGGCTCGGGAGCGGTCGAACACTAGTTTAATCATTATGTTTTAATTTGAAAGAATCATTGTACGCTTCCAAAGCTTTTATTAATAAAATGAATTATTCAGTCTATTTCTCAAGTTACTACTTTTTATTTGTAAGCAATGTTATCGAAAAGTTTTATTCCAACGAAAATTTATACACGTTTTTGGAAAAAGGTTACTAAAGTGACCCTCGAGAAATCGGGGCGTTACATCTTCAAAAGGGATCTTTCTCTATGTCCAAATATCATGCAAATATTCCTTTAAAATATCATGTTGAGACACCCAAGGTGATCAGAACCGCTAGGGTAACTAACAAGAGAGGACCCAGAAAATGTGTACCTAAGGATAAGATTATCTATGTTGCAGATATCCTTGATAGCTCCACTGAAACACCAATCATGGTATCTGGACAGTGGATGCTCGCGTCACATGACGGGAGAAAGGCGTATGTTCCAAGAGCTAAAACTTAAGCCTGGAGGCGAAGTTGGCTTTGGAGGAAATGAAAAGGGTAAAATTGTTGGTACTGGTACTATTTGTGTAGATAGTAGTCCATGCATTGACAATGTGTTATTGGTAGATGGCTTAACACATAACTTATTGTCTATAAGTCAATTAGCTGACAAGGGTTATGATGTTATATTCAATCAAAAGTCCTGCCGGGTTGTAAGTCAGATCGATGGCTCTGTTCTGTTTAACAGCAAGAGGAAGAACAACATTTATAAGATCAGATTATCTGAGTTGGAGGCTCAGAATGTGAAGTGCCTTCTCTCTGTTAATGAAGAGCAGTGGGTATGGCATAGACGGTTAGGGCATGCCAGTATGAGAAAGATTTCTCAACTGAGCAAGCTAAACCTTGTCTGGGGCTTACCCAATCTGAAGTTCGCTTCAGACGCTCTTTGTGAAGCATGTCAGAAAGGCAAATTCACTAAAGTCCCTTTCAAGGCAAAGAATGTTGTCTCAACCTCAAGGCCGTTGGAACTTCTGCATATCGACCTTTTTGGACCAGTGAAAACTGAGTCTATAGGTGGCAAGAGATATGGGATGGTTATCGTTGATGACTATAGCCGCTGGACATGGGTAAAGTTTCTAACCCGCAAGGATGAGTCTCATGCTGTGTTCTCTACCTTCATAGCCCAAGTGCAAAATGAGAAGGCTTGTAGGATTGTGCGTGTCAGAAGTGACCATGGTGGAGAGTTTGAGAATGACAAGTTTGAGAGTCTGTTTGATTCCTATGGAATCGCACATGATTTCTCTTGTCCCAGAACTCCTCAACAAAATGGTGTTGTTGAGAGGAAGAACAGAACTCTTCAGGAGATGGCTAGAACCATGCTCCAAGAAACTGGCATGGCTAAGCAATTTTGGGCAGAGGCAGTAAATACAGCATGTTACATTCAGAACAGAATCTTTGTGAGACCAATTCTGAATAAGACTCCCTATGAATTGTGGAAGAACATAAAACCCAACATTTCTTATTTTCATCCTTTTGGTTGTGTTTGCTATGTTCTTAATACTAAGGATAGATTGCATAAATTTGATGCTAAATCTTCTAAATGTCTTTTACTTGGTTATTCTGAAAGATCTAAGGGTTTTAGATTTTATAATACTGATGCTAAGACTATTGAAGAGTCTATTCATGTTAGATTTGACGATAAGCTTGACTCTGACCAGTCAAAGCTAGTTGAGAAGTTTGCAGATATGAGCATAAATGTTTCTGACAAAGGAAAAGCTCCAGAGGAAGCTGAGCCAGAGGAAGATGAACCAGAAGAAGAAGCTGGTCCCTCAGATTCACAAACTCTGAAGAAGAGCAGAATCACTGCAGCTCATCCTAAGGAATTGATTCTGGGAAACAAGGACGAACCAGTCAGAACCAGATCAGCCTTCAGACCCTCTGAAGAGACCTTGCTCAGTCTTAAAGGATTGGTGTCCTTAATTGAACCCAAGTCCATAGATGAAGCTCTTCAGGACAAGGATTGGATTCTGGCCATGGAAGAAGAATTGAATCAATTCTCCAAGAACGATGTTTGGAGCTTAGTGAAGAAGCCTGAGAGTGTCCATGTAATTGGAACAAAATGGGTGTTCAGAAACAAGCTAAATGAGAAAGGAGATGTAGTCAGAAAAAAGGCAAGGCTAGTTGCTCAAGGCTACAGTCAACAGGAAGGAATTGACTACACTGAAACATTTGCTCCAGTAGCAAGACTAGAAGCAATCAGACTGTTGATCTCCTTCTCAGTAAATCACAACATAGTTCTTCATCAGATGGATGTGAAAAGTGCCTTCCTAAATGGTTACATTTCAGAGGAAGTTTATGTTCATCAACCCCCAGGTTTTGAAGATGAGAAGAGACCAGACCATGTGTTCAAATTGAAGAAATCACTCTATGGTCTGAAGCAAGCTCCCAGAGCATGGTATGAGAGACTCAGCTCATTCCTTCTGGAAAATGAGTTTGTAAGGGGTAAAGTAGATACAACTCTCTTTTGCAAAACTTATAAAGATGATATCTTAATTGTGCAAATCTATGTTGATGATATTATATTCGGTTCTGCTAACCAATCTCTATGCAAAGAATTTTCAAAGATGATGCAGGCTGAATTTGAGATGAGTATGATGGGAGAACTAAAGTACTTTCTGGGAATACAAGTTGATCAAACACCAGAAGGAACATATATCCATCAGAGCAAGTACACTAAAGAACTTCTGAAGAAGTTCAATATGCTGGAATCCACAGTGGCCAAGACTCCAATGCATCCAACATGCATTCTGGAGAAAGAAGATAAAAGTGGTAAAGTATGTCAGAAGCTCTATCGTGGCATGATAGGTTCACTTCTATATTTAACTGCATCTAGGCCAGACATACTATTTAGTGTCCATCTATGTGCTCGTTTCCAATCAGATCCAAGGGAAACCCACTTAACTGCTGTTAAGAGGATCCTAAGGTATCTGAAAGGCACCACTAACCTTGGCTTGATGTATAAGAAAACATCAGAGGATAAGCTTTCAGGTTACTGTGATGCTGATTATGCTGGAGATAGAACCGAGAGAAAAAGTACTTCTGGAAATTGTCAATTTCTAGGAAGCAATCTAGTCTCATGGGCAAGCAAGAGACAATCAACCATTGCACTATCCACTGCAGAGGCAGAATATATCTCAGCAGCAATATGCAGCACTCAGATGCTCTGGATGAAACATCAGCTGGAGGATTATCAGATCCTTGAGAGCAATATCCCAATCTATTGTGATAACACTGCTGCAATCTCATTGAGTAAGAATCCTATCCTACATTCAAGGGCTAAGCATATTGAGGTAAAATATCACTTTATTAGAGATTATGTACAGAAGGGCGTACTTCTTCTGAAGTTTGTTGATACTGACCATCAATGGGCAGATATCTTTACAAAGCCCTTAGCAGAGGATAGATTTAATTTTATTCTGAAAAATCTGAACATGGACTTTTGTCCAGAGTGAAGATGGATCAGAACCTCTGACTATGATACTTCTTGATCAGAAGATGTCTAGTCCAGAAGGTAACTCAATCAGAGTGTGTGTACCCATTGGTACTGACTCTGAAGCTGAGACAGCAACACGTGTGTCAGTATTTCTGATGCATAGTTCCTTGTGCTCGTGTGACAGTCTGTCATGATGCGTGTAGATGTGCTTCTCTCCTGTGTGTGATATGTGTATTTACTGTTACTATCTATCTTTAATTTTCAACCGTTGATTTTAAATTGCTTTTTGAATCAACAACGGTTATTTGTCAAAACCCACTATACACACACGATCTCCTTCACTTTCGGTTTTTACTCTCTCTCTCTCTGCAATTTCAAAACCGCTTACCCTCGATTTCTTTCTCGCTCTCTCTTCATCTTTCAACCTTCATCTTCTACCTAAACCTTCAACCGCTCCAAAAATGGTGAGTCAAACCAGAAGAGCTACTGCAGATGCAACCCAGTTCCCTCATATGGTAGTTGGTCAAGCTACAGGTCAAAGGGGTCCTGAGAATCCGAATCAAGATCAAGGTCAAGCTCAAGTGCAGATTATTCCGATTGCAGAACGGGGCTGTGCCGTTCACGGCGTATATGCTCCTGAGGAACTTCAAGTACTGGCAGAATGGAGATCCGACCTCGACAATATTGCTACAAATGGGTATGATCTTCGTCCTGAAGTCCAAGTTCAAGGCTGGGAAAATTACTTCAACAGGCTTCGAGGACCGGTGTATGACAAACTGATCAAGGAATTCTGGAAGCACGCCGACTGCGATGATACTCAGGTGGTATCTCACATTCTTGGAAGGAAAATCATCATTACAGAGAAATCCTTCGTAAATCTGCTGGGTCCAGCAACTGCTCGTGGGTATCGATTTCAACTGACAGAATCGAAGCTGAAACCCAACACCAAGAATACAATCAACAAAGCCCTGTTCACCTCTTTCAAACAGGGCAAGACCGATTACAAGGTACTGGACCTTCATCCCAAGCTCAGAATCTGGCACAAGATTCTGCTCAACTGCATAAACCAGAGACCAAAGGGCAGTTCCCCAGACTACATCAACTTCAACCAGAAGGCGATGTTGTTTTTCATCCAAGACAAGAAGAAGATCTGCCTTCCCTACTTCTTGTTCTCCTACTTGAAGGAGTGCATCCGGAAGTCTAGGACTACTGCCTCCATCAAGTCAGCAATCAAGTATATCCCTTTTGGGAGATTGTTGTCTGATCTCTTCATTGAGAGTGGCCTCATTCAAGATCTGGTCAATGCTGGATGCACAGAGGATCTGACCACCATTGTCAGTGATGTCTTCACTGCAAATTCTCTGAAGAAAATGGGTCTAGTCAAGAAGAAGATTGCTCCTGCCCATGAAGACACATCTTCTGAAATCAGAAGTAGAAGGGTGCCTCTGAATGACTACCCTCTGAATGACTACCCTCAGAAGTAGAAGGGTGCCTCTGAATGACAATCCTGAAGCCATTAGGTGCTATGTTGAAGACCTAAGAGCTCAAGGCTATGAAATTGATCTCGATGAATTCTTCAGAAGACTGCCGCCAGCTCCAGAGTTTCCTTCTCCTACCAAGAAGAAAGTTCAGAGGAAGATGATCTTAGAAGAATCTTCTGAGGAATCAGATGTCCCTCTGACCAAAGGGAAGAAGGCTGGTCAATCCAAGAGAAAACATGATGAATCCAGCAAGCCAGATGATGGTGATGATGGTGATAATGAGGATGGTCCTCCTTCTCCTAAGAAGAAGAAGAAGCAGGTCAGAATAGTGGTGAAGCCTACCCGGGTGGAACCAGCTGCTGAAGTGATCAGAAGGATTGAAACTCCTGCCAGAGTGACAAGATCATCAGCACAATCAAGTAAGTCTGCAGTTGCTTCTGATGATGATTTGAATTTATTTGATGCACTCCCCATCTCAGCCATGCTCAAACAATCTTCAAATCCACTCACTCCCATTCCTGAGTCCCAACCAGCTGCACAAACCACCTCTCCACCACATTCCCCAAGGTCTTCATTTTTTCAACCTTCTCCTACTGAAGCACCTCTCTGGAATTTTCTCCAGAACCAACCCTCTAGGCCAGATGAACCAACCTCTCCCATTACCATCCAGTATAACCCATTAACTTCTAAACCCATCATCCATGAACATCCAGAGCCCAACCAATCAGAACCTGGACCCAGAACCTCTGATCACTCTGTCCCAAGCGCATCAGAACGTCTGGCTCCCCGAACCACTGATACAGACTCTTCCACAGCCTATACACCTGTATCCTTCCCAACCAATGTTGCTGACTCTTCTCCTTCCAACAACTCTGAATCCCTTCGAAAATTCATGGAAGTTAGAAAACAAAAGGTGTCTACCTTAGAAGAATATTATCTCACTTGTCCAAGCCCTAGGAGATATCCTGGCCCTAGACCTAAACGTCTAGTAGACCCAGATGAACCTATCTTGGCCAATCCTTTACATGAGGCAGACCCTTTGGCTCAACAAGCTCACCTTGCCCCTGACCAACAAGAGCCAGTTCAACCAGAACCTGAACCAGAACAATCTGTGTCTAACCACTCCTCAGTGAGATCACCCCATCTTCTGGTTGAAACTTCAGCACCTCACCTTGGAACCTCTGAACCAAATGCTCAAATGTTTAACATTGGCTCTCCACAAGGTGCCTCTGAAGCTCACAGCAGCATTCACCCAGCCTCTCCTGGAACCAACCTCTCTATAATTCCCTACACTCACCTCCGACCCACATCTCTCTCTGAGTGCATCAATATTTTTCATCATGAAGCTTCATTGATGCTACGCAATGTGCAAGGTCAGACTGATCTAAGCGAGAATGCTGAATATGTGGCTGAAGAGTGGAACAGTCTGAGCACTTGGCTAGTGGCTCAAGTTCCAGTTATGATGCAGCTCCTGAATGCAGAGGGAAGTCAGAGGATCGAGGCTGCAAAGCAAAGGTTTGCTAGAAGGGTGGCTCTTCATGAACAAGAACAAAGACATAAGCTACTTGAAGCTATTGAAGAAGCCAAACGAAAGAAAGCACAAGCAGAAGAAGCTGCACGTCAACCAACAGCTCAAGCTGAACAAGCCAGATTAGAGGCAGAACGACTTGAAGCTGAGGCTGAAGCTCTTAGATGCCAAGCACTTGCACCCGTAGTTTTTACTCCTGCTGCCTCTGCTTCCACTCAAGCTCCTCACGCTGCTCAGCATGTTCCTTCCAGTTCTACACAGCCAAACTCGTCCAGACTCGACGTTGTGGATCAACGTCTTGACACTCATGAGTCTCTGCTAATTGAAATGAAGCAAATGATGATGGAACTTCTGCGTCGATCTGATAAACCCTAGCTTTAGGATCTCTTCGTTTTTATTTTTTTTCTTCTTTACCTTGTTTTATTTCGTTAACCTCTGGTTCTTTCTTGTTAATCTTTACTTTGCTCCTGACATTATGTTTGCAAAATCTTCTTATTCATAATAAACTGCGTTTACATCATACAATTTTTTTTCTTTTTCCTAAAACCCTAGAATGGAGGATCCCTCCTCATTCTTCTGCACTCCTGGCGCTGCTCTGACCTCTCCTTCTCCAGACGCTCCAGTGCATACTGGATGTTGTTGAGACTGTCTTTTAGCTCATCCCTCTCCAGAATCTCTTCTGCAGTCTTGAGCTTCTTTTCCAAGATCTCTTTTTCTTCCAGCAGCTTTAGTTCAAGCTGGCTGAGTTCTTGCACTTCCTCCACGAAGGCAAGAAATTCCCTCAAGTCTTTCTTCAACTCTGGACGCAGGTCCTCCTCCAGCAGTGTCCGTGTTAGCTCTGAGATGGTTGTTGTACCCTCTGGATGCCTAATGTTGAGGAACAAGTCCTCTTCGAAGGCTCTCTTTCTCAGCTCCTCTAATGCGATCATGTATGATGCCATTTTTTTTGGTATTATTCGAGTTGTGAAGCTTACCCCATTCTTCATCGCTTTATATAGGCTTCACCTTCTCTCTGAAAGTTAATGCTCCTACGGTTTCTTGAGGTTAAGTTCTTGGTAACTGACCCTTTTCTTTACTCCATTGGCCGGTGGTAAACGTTCCTCTTGTGCATTAACTCTTCTATTTACTTCGCCTAACTCTGATTCATGCATCGTTTTAATTTTCTTTAAACTTAGACCTTCTCTAAGGGGGAGTACCTTGTACTTCAAGCTAAGTTTTTCACACCCCAAGCTTTTTGCTTATGACAAAAAGGGGGAGTACACCCAGTTTTTGATGTGTAAGATGTGTTAGTGTGATTTATTTTTCTTTTGGAGAACTTAAGAGTTCCACCTTTTTGACCATAGATGTGTCACTGGGCAAATACAAGGAATACATTTCACTTCTTCTAAAGTGATATTAGTTTGACTCTGATACCCAAGACTCTGATACCTTATCGTTAACTCTGATTACTTATGCGCTCTGATTACTCTATTTTCATCTATGTCATAAGTTTTTCACTCTGAACTCTTATATTATTTAGCTCAGAATCTAGACTCTTCTAACGTTTTCATCAAGTATTAGATTCAGGGGGAGCTAAGCTCAGAATCAAGCAGTGACTTGAATTCAGAATGAGCAAGATAAACTATTCACATCAGGATAAGTCTTGTTCTATATCTCTAAAATCTGAGTGAATTCAGTTTAATGTTTAAGAATTGTTCATCAAAAATCTTAGTTTTGTCATCATCAAAAAGGGGGAGATTGTAAGATCAAGTTTTGATCTAGTAGTACAACTCTATGTTTTGATGATTACATGTTAACCTTTTGATATGAACAATTGTGGTACTCTAATGTGTTTTTCTGAGTGTGCTATTTACAGGCTCTGACCTCTATTCAATCTCACACAAATCAGAAGCACTGTGCTTAAAGAGTGACCCAAGCAATGCTTTCGCATTGACCATGTTCAACATGAACAGTGGAAAAGCTTCAGAAGTTCTGAAGCTACACAAACTCTGATGTGGACTCAGTCACTAGGAGCTCTGAAGATCCAGAAGTTCTGATAACCTAGAAACACTGAAGGTTCAGATGTTCTGATGGTGTAGAAGACTCTGAAGATACAGAAGCTGAATAGTGGAAACTCTGAAGTCCAGAAGCAAGAAACTCTGAAGACCATGTACTTCCCTCTGAGTTCAGAATCAGAAGATACAATGATCAGAGGATCTGTGCTTTCCCTCTGACTCTGATCAACCGGCTTCACAAGTTCTAACATGAAGCATTCCCCTGATCAGAAGTCTCCTAGGTTTAAAGGTCATGTCACTATCCAAGTACAAAAGCAACTGTACCATCCTGACGACCTACCTAACGTTCTCAGCCATAGCAGAAGCTGGAATTTCCAGAACTGCCCTCCAACGGTAGCATTTCCCATGCAACGTTCAACCCTAATCCTTGGAGTATAAAAGAGGCTGAAGACTGAAAGAAGTGGCTAGAAGCATTCACATACGCGCAAGACAAATTCAAATTCTTCTAAGCTTTCTTTCATCCTGAATTTCATTGTGTTTACTATAAGCTTTTTAGAAGCACTTTCTTTGTAAACAAGAACTTCATATACAGTTGTATAGTTTTCCTTTAGGAGATCAAGGTTGATCGGATCCTAGAGAAGACTAAGAGAGTGAATCTTAGTGTGAGCTAAGTCAGTGTAATTGTTAGTCACTTGTAGGTTTCAAGTGCAGTTGTAACTCTTACCTGATTAGTGGATTGCCTTCATTCTAAGAAGGAAGAAATCACCTTAACGGGTGGACTGGAGTAGCTTGAGTGATTTATCAAGTGAACCAGGATAAAAATCCTTGTGTGCTTTTCTATCTCTTATTCTTAGCACTTAAGTTCTCGAAAGATTTGTCAAAATCTTTAAGGTGGAAGTTTTATCTTGAAAACGTTATTCAAACCCCCCCCCTTTCTACCGTTTTTCATACCTTCAATTGGTATCAGAGCGCAAGTTCTGATTACCACACCTAACAGTGTTCAGTGATCCGGGCCGGTGTGAAAAACAATGGCAGCCACCACCAGTGAAACTCAAAGAGATGGTTACAATGCAAAGCCTCCTATGTTCGACGGTCAAAGGTTCGAATATTGGAAAGATAGACTGGAAAGTTTCTTTCTGGGTTTCGATGCAGATCTCTGGGATATTATTGTGGATGGCTACGAGCGTCCAGTTGATGCAGATGGCAAGAAGATCCAAAGGTCAGAGATGACTGCAGATCAAAAGAAGCTGTACTCACAACATCACAAAGCAAGAGCAATTCTTCTAAGTGCTATTTCTTATGAAGAGTACCAGAAGATTACAGATCGTGAGTTTGCAAAAGGCATTTTTGAATCTCTGAAGATGTCTCATGAAGGAAACAAGAAAGTCAAAGAATCAAAAGCATTGTCTTTGATCCAAAAGTATGAATCCTTCATCATGGAGCCAAATGAGTCCATTGAAGAAATGTTCTCCAGATTTCAGTTGCTTGTAGCTGGCATACGACCTCTCAACAAGAGCTACACAACAAAAGATCATGTCATAAGGGTCATCAGGTGTCTTCCTGAAAGTTGGATGCCCTTGGTGACTTCAATAGAGCTCACGAGAGATGTTGAGCGTATGAGTTTAGAAGAACTCATCAGCATACTTAAGTGCCATGAGCTGAAGCGCTCTGAGATGCAAGATCTGAGGAAAAAGTCTATAGCCCTGAAATCCAAATCTGAAAAGGCTAAGGCTGAGAAGTCAAAAGCTCTTCAAGCTGAAGAAGAAGAATCTGAAGAAGCATCAGAAGATTCTGATGAAGACGAGCTGACTCTGATCTCCAAAAGACTCAACCGAATCTGGAAGCACAGGCAGAGCAAGTACAAAGGCTCTGGAAAGGCAAAAGGAAAGTCTGAATCCTCAGGCCAGAAGAAGTCATCAATTAAGGAAGTCACATGCTTTGAGTGCAAAGAATCAGGGCACTACAAAAGTGACTGTCCAAAGTTGAAGAAGGATAAGAAGCCAAAGAAGCACTTCAAGACAAAGAAAAGTCTGATGGTGACATTTGATGAATCAGAGTCAGAGGATGTTGACTCTGATGGTGAAGTCCAAGGACTCATGGCTATTGTCAAAGACAAAGGAGCAAAGTCAAAGGAAGCTGTTGACTCTGACTCAGAATCAGAAGGAGATCCTAACTCAGACGATGAAAATGAGGTATTCGCTTCTTTCTCTACCTCTGAACTGAAACATGCCTTGTCTGATATCATGGATAAGTATAACTCTTTATTGTCTAAGCATAAGAAGTTGAAAAAGAACTTATCTGCTGTTTCTCAAACTCCTTCTGAACATGAAAAGGTTATTTCTGATTTAAAAAATGATAATCATGCCTTGATCAATTCTAACTCTGTGCTTAAGAACCAGATTGCTAAGTTAGAAGAAATAGTTGCTTGTAATGCCTCTGATTGTAGAAATGAATCTAAGTATGAAAAGTCTTTTCAAAGATTCGTGGCTAAAAGCGTAGATAGAAGCTTAATGGCTTCAATGATCTATGGCGTAAGCAGAAATGGAATGCATGACATTGGCTACTCTAAACCAATTAGAAATGAGCCCTCTGTGTCTAAAGCTAAATCTTTGTATGAATGCTTTGTTCCCTCTGGTACCATATTGCCTGACCCTTTACCTGCTAAAGTTGCTAAAACTCCTCTTCTGTAAGACCCGGTTTTAGGGCATACTATTTTATTAATAATATTAAATAATATTCTGTGAATTGCTTGTGCTATATGTGATATTAAGCCTTTTAAAAAGGTGATTAATTGTTAGAAGCAATATTAAGTCTTAGAAACCTCTAGACGTAGATGAGCGCGGCGATACGAGCATTTTGACAGTAATATTGCTAGGGTTCTGCGACGGCGACTTTTAGGTCAAAATCGACTCGACAGGAGCGATAAGTTGGCAAATCGAGTCGACGAGGACGATTTCGTGGGCCACACCTTATGGGGAGGTGCTGGGCATGATTTTAAAAATATTCCATGAGGGAATATTCCTTTCCCCTATTTTTTGAGAGTTTTATTTAAATAAAATGGGTTTTTATTTAAATAAAATGTATTTAATTATTTTAAAACCTATGATTTATTAAATAAAAATTTTCAAAATTATTTTCTGGAACATTTAAGAGGGCTGGTCGAATATTTGGAGGGAGGAAGGAGAAAAAGATTTTAGAATTTCAAATTAGGGTTTTTATGGTGCATTAAGAGGGGATTTTTGTGATTAATGCACCTAATCACCTAAAAACGGCCTTGTTTTGTGTTTGATGGTTTTATTGAGTGAAAATCTGCTCATATTTGCAAGAGGTGGGCGGCCAAGCTTGGAGAAGGAGGAGGGAATGGTTTTCCACTTAATTGCTAGTCTTTATGGAGGAGAAAATCAAGGGTTTGATTCCTTTGACTCTCATTAAGTGGGAGAGCTTGAGTGAGAGTTTTCAAATCTTTAAAGGGCCTTGACAAATCTGATTTAAAGAATTAAGGATTTAATTTTGAGCCTTAAAGAGTTTTGGTTTTAATGGAAATTAAATGGAGGATTAAAGGATGGTTTTAAAGGGAGTTATGGACTAGAAATAAATTGCAAAGAGGCCCTTGGTTTGACCAAGCTTGTGGCCGAAATTTTCAAGCATTTTGGAGGGAAAAATGCATTCAATCACCCCTTCAATGCTTTGTTCCCAAACCTCTAGTATAAATAGACCCTCTCCCCCTCTCATTTCTTCACACCAAGCTCATTTGCTCTCACTTCTCTCTAGCCGTGAGCTTCCTTTCCCTCTCTTGTCTTTCTTTTATTTTTTTTCTTGTTGAGTTCCTAAGCCTTGAGCAAGGCCATTCTCCATATGCTCTGTGGTTGCAGCTTAAGCTGATCTGCCAAAAACCAGAAGAGAATGATCTTGATCGAGTTGCTTAGGAATGTTTATGTTTTGGGGGTTTTTCTTAAGAAAATTCATGATGTTCTTAAAATGTTCTTATGATCTTCAAACAATTATTTTAGAAAAGAGGTTTTGATCTTGGGAGGATTGAATCTATGCGAAACTTGTGTTTTTCTTCGAAAGTTCTTCAAGTGTTCTTACGATCTTCAAGCAAAATGTTTTAGAAAAGTATGTTTGATCTTATGAAAGAAATGATTTTGGGATTTTCAAGGTTTTTTGGGGGGGAGGATTTCGTGATCAGCAAGGGGATATGCTTATGATTGATTTGATTGTCCGATTAGTAACGTTACTCTGCCCGTTCGTTGGTAGGAAATTTCCAAGTGTAGATCTAGCTTCAAGGAGCAACCCCAGACTTTTAGGAAAGCGTACCTTTGAGGTAAGGGCACTTCGGCCTCGGCCTAGATAAATTGTTTGTGATTGTGATTGTTAGCAAGCATGATCCTAGATATGCTATATGATGATGCAATAAATGCTAGCTAGTGTTATTATGAACATGCCTATATGCCTAGGGTGTTAGCTATATTTATTGCTATGCATGCAAGTTATTATGCAATGATATGTTGTTCATAAGAGATGAACGTGATGGGCTTAGGGCCTAGTGATGATGACTGACTTGCATGACATGCATTGTGGACCAAGTGACCTGAATTGGGCTTGGTTGGCCACAGCTAGTGACCTGGATTGGGCTAGTTGATGGTGACGTTCAGGGGATGGACCTGAACAAAGGACGAACGTGAAACGACAGTGCGTTGGAGAGGTCCAACCCCGATCATCAAGCTGTTGGGCAGCGGTGCGTTGGAGATGTCCAACCCCGATCGTGGAGTCGTGTTCGTCCTGCCTTTCCATGAGGGATTGGCTTATGGATATCCAAAGCGTCTGCATGCATGTGCACGAGCATTGACTAACAATAAACTATGAGATAGTTCCCTATACTTGTGAAACTTAGAATTATGAGATAGTTCCCTATACTTGTGAACCTTAGAACTTAATATAGTTCCCATATTTGTGAATGTTAGCTTAGTGAAGAACTTGTGATTGATAGGGTAGTATACCCTACTTATGATATGTGTGTGTTAGAAGTTGACCCATGCTTGTTTGCTTGTTTGCTGTTTGTTGTTTGGGGCGCTTAACGCCTAGACAACAAGCATGCGTGTGATCAGTCGAGATGCGACCCTATATCTGCTTGTTGTGGACGGCGGCAAGGCTCGAGACATCGACCGCGCAACTGATGGTTCAGCTATGGGATTGGCGAGAGCAAAGGATGCGAGACGATATGATGCGAGCGTTGGAGGAGGCCTTAGAGGGCACGCGGCCTATGAGTCGGGTATTGAGTGTGATAATTGAGTCTGTACTTGGGGGTGAGCTGAGTTTGTTTATAGGGTTCGAACCTAACCTAGAGACCTTCTTGTTGTGTTGGCTCGGGAGCGGTCGAACACTAGTTTAATCATTATGTTTTAATTTGAAAGAATCATTGTACGCTTCCAAAGCTTTTATTAATAAAATGAATTATTCAGTTTATTTCTCAAGTTACTACTTTTTATTTGTAAGCAATGTTATCGAAAAGTTTTATTTCAACGAAAATTTATACACGTTTTTGGAAAAAGGTTACTAAAGTGACCCTCGAGAAATCGGGGCGTTACATTGTGGTATCAGAGCTTTGGTTGAGAAAACCAGAGCTTTGGGTTAGTGGTCCCTAGGAGTTGAGTCCAAGAGAGTTGGGTAGAACTTGTTTGCTAAGATGGTTGATTGACTTGTTTGATTGTCTGGAGCGTCATTGCTGTGATGCTCAACCCTTGGAGTCCTTAGACTCTAAGTGAAGTTTGAATTTGGATGGTAAACTTGTGCAGGTTGAAAGATGCCTCCACGACAAGACCCATCTAACGAACAATTGGCTCAAGCCATGGCTCAGCTGGCCCAAGTGGTGGCCCAGCAAGCTGCTGCAACTGCCGCCACCAATGCTGCTCAAGCTCAGCGAGAGGCTGAAGAGCATACTCGGAGGGCTCAGCAACAAGCTCGGGAGCTAGCTCAGGCTCAGACTAGAGGGTTGAATGACTTCAAACGCCAAGACCCGCCGAGGTTCAGTGGTGAGTCGGATCCGGAAAAGGCTGACATTTGGATCCAGGAACTTGAGAAAATCTTTGGAGTGCTGCAGACCCCTGATGACACTAAGGTGGTGCTAGCTACGTACATGCTGCTGGGTGACGCCGAGTACTGGTGGAGGAGCGCCAGGCAGATATTGGAAGCAAGCAACACGGTGGTCACTTGGGATACCTTCAAGAGGGCATTCCTTGACAAGTACTTCCCTGAGACTGCAAGGGAAGAGAAAGAAACCCAATTCCTGAAGCTCCACCAAGGAAGCATGTCTGTTGGAGAATATGCCGCCACGATGGAGGCACTGTCAAAACATTTCCGATTCTTTCAGCTGCAGGTGGACGAGCCCTATCTGTGCAACCGTTTTATGATGGGGCTACGCTACGACCTTGAGGAAGCTGTTAGACCTCTGGGCATTCGGCAATTCCAAGTGCTAGTCGAGAAGGCCCGAGAAGTTGAGGCTATGAAGAACCGCCGAGGAAGTAGGCAAGGAAGGGGTGGACCAATCAGGCCAAGCCATCAAGATTATGAGGGGCATGGTAAAGGGAAACAACCTCAGAAGAAGCCTTATGACTACCAGCGAGGCAACAATCGAGTTATGGGTCAGAACACACCCAATGAGACAACCTATGAAGGTCAAGGTAACCAAGCCCAAGGAAAGGACGTGACTTGCTTCAAGTGCGGAAAAGTGGGTCATTATGCTAATGTCTGCAAGGATGACCCTAGGGTGTGCTTTAACTGCAATAAGCCAGGACACGTGGCAAGGGATTGCAAGGCACCAAAGGTTGAAGCGGGAGCAACCTTGAATGCCGCAGGAGGAAGGCGTCCGGTAACAGCAGGACGAGTGTACACCCTGAACGCTGACGAAGTTGAGAACACCAGGGAGCTAGCTCGGGAATAGGCTAGTTCTGTTAGTGACCTTGTCACCTCTTTGTTTTGAACTTGAGGCTTTGCCTTTTTTTTTTTGGAATTGTATTCCACTTATCTATGTTGTAGCGGTCGCTACCTTTTGTTTTAACTTCTGAAACAAGATGTAACCTCTTGATGATATTCAATAAGAGATTTTCTTGCAACCCAAGTCTTCGCTAGAAGGTTGCTTAGCTATGATGTATGTGATTTGTCGTGTTGGAGACTCATTCTTGAGTCAAAGGGTGACCAAGTCACTGTCTTCCCTATGTTTTTGTGGTGTTTTGTGTGATTGTGTTTCACTCTCGATTATCCTCACTTAGCGAAGATGGTGGATGGAACCATCAGCTAAGAAAGGATGGCGGATGGAGCCAATGATCGGGGTGCATCGATCGGGATGGTGGATGGAACCGTCAGATCGATGAGATGATGGATGGAACCATCAATTGAGCAGGAATGGTGGATGGAACCATTGGTCAGACCGAGATGGTGGATGGAACCATCAGGAAAACGGGATTGGTGGATGGAACCAACGATCACATAAGGTGGATGGAACCATGGATCGGACAAACTAGATGGTGGATGGAACCGTCGAATGGACTAGGTGGTGGATGGAACCACTGAACGAGTGAATTGGTGGATGGAACCTTTGAGCTCGATGTCCGAAAAGTTTGTTTTCCCGTGTCTGAGCAGTTGATGTTGCATCCGGATCACCTGGACGGGACGCCGGCCAGCGTGTACCGGCGTGAGCATAACACCTGTTTGACTTAAACTTTTATTGTTTTAGTGTGACTGCAATGAGGCAGTCTGGGTTGTGTTCTTACGGGAGAGTTTCGTAAGGTTCTACGACGAGTGTCTAGGCTATAGACAGTGTAATGTGAGTAACTCGAACATCCTTACCAGTTATTTTTCTAATTGCCATCTTTTTGATATTGAGCCTGATCAACTTAATATTAGAAAATGATGATCGGAATGATAGTTGGTGTTGGACTATGAAAGGAACGTTAAGGAGAGACAGATTCCCTTTGTGGAAATGATGTGGAACCAGACAACTAGAGATGTCACGTGAAGACCCGAAACATGAGACAAAGGACAAAAACCTATGCGTCGAGACGACTGAAAATTCGTGGAAAGTATCAGAGTGTGCAGTGGAAGCGTGGTGTATCTTCCTATAGTAGTTTCGAGGACGAAACTATTTTAAGGAGGGTGGTATTGTAAGACCCGGTTTTAGGGCATACTATTTTATTAATAATATTAAATAATATTCTGTGAATTGCTTGTGCTATATGTGATATTAAGCCTTTTAAAAAGGTGTTTAATTGTTAGAAGCAATATTAAGTCTTAGAAACCTCTAGACGTAGATGAGCGCGACGATACGAGCATTTTGACAGTAATATTGCTAGGGTTCTGCGACGGCGACTTTTAGGTCAAAATCGACTCGACAGGAGCGATAAGTTGGCAAATCGAGTCGACAAGGACGATTTCGTGGGCCACACCTTATGGGGAGGTGCTGGGCATGATTTTTAAAATATTCCATGAGGGAATATTCCTTTCCCCTATTTTTTGAGAGTTTTATTTAAATAAAATGGGTTTTTATTTAAATAAAATGTATTTAATTATTTTAAAACCTATGATTTATTAAATAAACATTTTCAAAATTATTTTCTGGAACATTTAAGAGGGCTGGTCGAATATTTGGAGGGAGGAAGGAGAAAAAGACTTTAGAATTTCAAATTAGGGTTTTTATGGTGCATTAAGAGGGGATTTTTGTGATTAATGCACCTAATCACCTAAAAACCGCCTTGTTTTGTGTTTGATGGTTTTATTGAGTGAAAATCTGCTCATATTTGCAAGAGGTGGGCGGCCAAGCTTGGAGAAGGAGGAGGGAATGGTTTTCCACTTAATTGCTAGTCTTTATGGAGGAGAAAATCAAGGGTTTGATTCCTTTGACTCTCATTAAGTGGGAGAGCTTGAGTGAGAGTTTTCAAATCTTTAAAGGGCCTTGACAAATCTGATTTAAAGAATTAAGGATTTAATTTTGAGCCTTAAAGAGTTTTGGTTTTAATGGAAATTAAATGGAGGATTAAAGGATGGTTTTAAAGGGAGTTATGGACTAGAAATAAATTGCAAAGAGGCCCTTGGTTTGACCAAGCTTGTGGCCGAAATTTTCAAGCATTTTGGAGGGAAAAATGCATTCAATCACCCCTTCAATGCTTTGTTCCCAAACCTCTAGTATAAATAGACCCTCTCCCCCTCTCATTTCTTCACACCAAGCTCATTTGCTCTCACTTCTCTCTAGCCGTGAGCTTCCTTTCCCTCTCTTGTCTTTCTTTTATTTTTTTTCTTGTTGAGTTCCTAAGCCTTGAGCAAGGCCATTCTCCATATGCTCTGTGGTTGCAGCTTAAGCTGATCTGCCAAAAACCAGAAGAGAATGATCTAGATCGAGTTGCTTAGGAATGTTTATGTTTTGGGGGTTTTTCTTAAGAAAATTCATGATGTTCTTAAAATGTTCTTATGATCTTCAAACAATTATTTTAGAAAAGAGGTTTTGATCTTGGGAGGATTGAATCTATGCGAAACTTGTGTTTTTCTTCGAAAGTTCTTCAAGTGTTCTTACGATCTTCAAGCAAAATGTTTTAGAAAAGTATGTTTGATCTTATGAAAGAAATGATTTTGGGATTTTCAAGGTTTTTTCGGGGGGGGGGATTTCGTGATCAGCAAGGGGATATGCTTATGATTGATTCGATTGTCCGATTAGTAACGTTACTCTGCCCGTTCGTTGGTAGGAAATTTCCAAGTGTAGATCTAGCTTCAAGGAGCAACCCCAGACTTTTAGGAAAGCGTACCTTTGAGGTAAGGGCACTTCGGCCTCGGCCTAGATAAATTGTTTGTGATTGTGATTGTTAGCAAGCATGATGCTAGATATGCTATATGATGATGCAATAAATGCTAGCTAGTGTTATTATGAACATGCCTATATGCCTAGGGTGTTAGCTATATTTATTGCTATGCATGCAAGTTATTATGCAATGATATGTTGTTCATAAGAGATGAACGTGATGGGCTTAGGGCCTAGTGATGATGACTGACTTGCTTGGCATGCATTGTGGACCAAGTGACCTGGATTGGGCTTGGTTGGCCACAGCTAGTGACCTGGATTGGGCTAGTTGATGGTGACGTTCAGGGGATGGACCTGAACAAAGGACGAACGTGAAACGACAGTGCGTTGGAGAGGTCCAACCCCGATCATCAAGCTGTTGGGCAGCGGTGCGTTGGAGATGTCCAACCCCGATCGTGGAGTCGTGTTCGTCCTGCCTTTCCATGAGGGATTGGCTTATGGATATCCAAAGCGTCTGCATGCATGTGCACGAGCATTGACTAACAATAAACTATGAGATAGTTCCCTATACTTGTGAAACTTAGAATTATGAGATAGTTCCCTATACTTGTGAACCTTAGAACTTAATATAGTTCCCATATTTGTGAATGTTAGCTTAGTGAAGAACTTGTGATTGATAGGGTAGTATACCCTACTTATGATATGTGTGTGTTAGAAGTTGACCCATGCTTGTTTGCTTGTTTGCTGTTTGTTGTTTGGGGCGCTTAACGCCTAGACAACAAGCATGCGTGTGATCAGTCGAGATGCGACCCTATATC
This sequence comes from Lotus japonicus, assembly GCF_012489685.1. Taxonomy (NCBI): domain Eukaryota; kingdom Viridiplantae; phylum Streptophyta; class Magnoliopsida; order Fabales; family Fabaceae; genus Lotus; species Lotus japonicus. The sequence goes on along the minus strand of NC_080046.1, from coordinate 32,204,596 downwards.
TGCTTGTTGTGGACGGCGGCAAGGCTCGAGACATCGACCGCGCAACTGATGGTTCAGCTATGGGATTGGCGAGAGCAAAGGATGCGAGACGATATGATGCGAGCGTTGGAGGAGGCCTTAGAGGGCACGCGGCCTATGAGTCGGGTATTGAGTGTGATAATTGAGTCTGTACTTGGGGGTGAGCTGAGTTTGTTTATAGGGTTCGAACCTAACCTAGAGACCTTCTTGTTGTGTTGGCTCGGGAGCGGTCGAACACTAGTTTAATCATTATGTTTTAATTTGAAAGAATCATTGTACGCTTCCAAAGCTTTTATTAATAAAATGAATTATTCAGTCTATTTCTCAAGTTACTACTTTTTATTTGTAAGCAATGTTATCGAAAAGTTTTATTCCAACGAAAATTTATACACGTTTTTGGAAAAAGGTTACTAAAGTGACCCTCGAGAAATCGGGGCGTTACATCTTCAAAAGGGATCTTTCTCTATGTCCAAATATCATGCAAATATTCCTTTAAAATATCATGTTGAGACACCCAAGGTGATCAGAACCGCTAGGGTAACTAACAAGAGAGGACCCAGAAAATGTGTACCTAAGGATAAGATTATCTATGTTGCAGATATCCTTGATAGCTCCACTGAAACACCAATCATGGTATCTGGACAGTGGATGCTCGCGTCACATGACGGGAGAAAGGCGTATGTTCCAAGAGCTAAAACTTAAGCCTGGAGGCGAAGTTGGCTTTGGAGGAAATGAAAAGGGTAAAATTGTTGGTACTGGTACTATTTGTGTAGATAGTAGTCCATGCATTGACAATGTGTTATTGGTAGATGGCTTAACACATAACTTATTGTCTATAAGTCAATTAGCTGACAAGGGTTATGATGTTATATTCAATCAAAAGTCCTGCCGGGCTGTAAGTTAGATCGATGGCTCTGTTCTGTTTAACAGCAAGAGGAAGAACAACATTTATAAGATCAGATTATCTGAGTTGGAGGCTCAGAATGTGAAGTGCCTTCTCTCTGTTAATGAAGAGCAGTGGGTATGGCATAGACGGTTAGGGCATGCCAGTATGAGAAAGATTTCTCAACTGAGCAAGCTAAACCTTGTCTGGGGCTTACCCAATCTGAAGTTCGCTTCAGACGCTCTTTGTGAAGCATGTCAGAAAGGCAAATTCACTAAAGTCCCTTTCAAGGCAAAGAATGTTGTCTCAACCTCAAGGCCGTTGGAACTTCTGCATATCGACCTTTTTGGACCAGTGAAAACTGAGTCTATAGGTGGCAAGAGATATGGGATGGTTATCGTTGATGACTATAGCCGCTGGACATGGGTAAAGTTTCTAACCCGCAAGGATGAGTCTCATGCTGTGTTCTCTACCTTCATAGCCCAAGTGCAAAATGAGAAGGCTTGTAGGATTGTGCGTGTCAGAAGTGACCATGGTGGAGAGTTTGAGAATGACAAGTTTGAGAGTCTGTTTGATTCCTATGGAATCGCACATGATTTCTCTTGTCCCAGAACTCCTCAACAAAATGGTGTTGTTGAGAGGAAGAACAGAACTCTTCAGGAGATGGCTAGAACCATGCTCCAAGAAACTGGCATGGCTAAGCAATTTTGGGCAGAGGCAGTAAATACAGCATGTTACATTCAGAACAGAATCTCTGTGAGACCAATTCTGAATAAGACTCCCTATGAATTGTGGAAGAACATAAAACCCAACATTTCTTATTTTCATCCTTTTGGTTGTGTTTGCTATGTTCTTAATACTAAGGATAGATTGCATAAATTTGATGCTAAATCTTCTAAATGTCTTTTACTTGGTTATTCTGAAAGATCTAAGGGTTTAAGATTTTATAATACTGATGCTAAGACTATTGAAGAGTCTATTCATGTTAGATTTGACGATAAGCTTGACTCTGACCAGTCAAAGCTAGTTGAGAAGTTTGCAGATATGAGCATAAATGTTTCTGACAAAGGCAAAGCTCCAGAGGAAGCTGAGCCAGAGGAAGATGAACCAGAAGAAGAAGCTGGTCCCTCAGATTCACAAACTCTGAAGAAGAGCAGAATCACTGCAGCTCATCCTAAGGAATTGATTCTGGGAAACAAGGACGAACCAGTCAGAACCAGATCAGCCTTCAGACCCTCTGAAGAGACCTTGCTCAGTCTGAAAGGATTGGTGTCCTTAATTGAACCCAAGTCCATAGATGAAGCTCTTCAGGACAAGGATTGGATTCTGGCCATGGAAGAAGAATTGAATCAATTCTCCAAGAACGATGTTTGGAGCTTAGTGAAGAAGCCTGAGAGTGTCCATGTAATTGGAACAAAATGGGTGTTCAGAAACAAGCTAAATGAGAAAGGAGATGTAGTCAGAAACAAGGCAAGGCTAGTTGCTCAAGGCTACAGTCAACAGGAAGGAATTGACTACACTGAAACATTTGCTCCAGTAGCAAGACTAGAAGCAATCAGACTGTTGATCTCCTTCTCAGTAAATCACAACATAGTTCTTCATCAGATGGATGTGAAAAGTGCCTTCCTAAATGGTTACATTTCAGAGGAAGTTTATGTTCATCAACCCCCAGGTTTTGAAGATGAGAAGAGACCAGACCATGTGTTCAAATTGAAGAAATCACTCCATGGTCTGAAGCAAGCTCCCAGAGCATGGTATGAGAGACTCAGCTCATTCCTTCTGGAAAATGAGTTTGTAAGGGGTAAAGTAGATACAACTCTCTTTTGCAAAACTTATAAAGATGATATCTTAATTGTGCGAATCTATGTTGATGATATTATATTCGGTTCTGCTAACCAATCTCTATGCAAAGAATTTTCAAAGATGATGCAGGCTGAATTTGAGATGAGTATGATGGGAGAACTAAAGTACTTTCTGGGAATACAAGTTGATCAAACACCAGAAGGAACATATATCCATCAGAGCAAGTACACTAAAGAACTTCTGAAGAAGTTCAATATGCTGGAATCCACAGTGGCCAAGACTCCAATGCATCCAACATGCATTCTGGAGAAAGAAGATAAAAGTGGTAAAGTATGTCAGAAGCTCTATCGTGGCATGATAGGTTCACTTCTATATTTAACTGCATCTAGGCCAGACATACTATTTAGTGTCCATCTATGTGCTCGTTTCCAATCAGATCCAAGGGAAACCCACTTAACTGCTGTTAAGAGGATCCTAAGGTATCTGAAAGGCACCACTAACCTTGGCTTGATGTATAAGAAAACATCAGAGTATAAGCTTTCAGGTTACTGTGATGCTGATTATGCTGGAGATAGAACCGAGAGAAAAAGTACTTCTGGAAATTGTCAATTTCTAGGAAGCAATCTAGTCTCATGGGCAAGCAAGAGACAATCAACCATTGCACTATCCACTGCAGAGGCAGAATATATCTCAGCAGCAATATGCAGCACTCAGATGCTCTAGATGAAACATCAGCTGGAGGATTATCAGATCCTTGAGAGCAATATCCCAATCTATTGTGATAACACTGCTGCAATCTCATTGAGTAAGAATCCTATCCTACATTCAAGGGCTAAGCATATTGAGGTAAAATATCACTTTATTAGAGATTATGTACAGAAGGGCGTACTTCTTCTGAAGTTTGTTGATACTGACCATCAATGGGCAGATATCTTTACAAAGCCCTTAGCAGAGGATAGATTTAATTTTATTCTGAAAAATCTGAACATGGACTTTTGTCCAGAGTGAAGATGGATCAGAACCTCTGACTATGATACTTCTTGATCAGAAGATGTCTAGTCCAGAAGGTAACTCAATCAGAGTGTGTGTACCCATTGGTACTGACTCTGAAGCTGAGACAGCAACACGTGTGTCAGTATTTCTGATGCATAGTTCCTTGTGCCCGTGTGACAGTCTGTCATGATGCGTGTAGATGTGCTTCTCTCCTGTGTGTGATATGTGTATTTACTGTTACTATCTATCTTTAATTTTCAACCGTTGATTTTAAATTGCTTTTTGAATCAACAACGGTTATTTGTCAAAACCCACTATACACACACGATCTCCTTCACTTTCGGTTTTTACTCTCTCTCTCTTCTGCAATTTCAAAACCGCTTACCCTCGATTTCTTTCTCGCTCTCTCTTCATCTTTCAACCTTCATCTTCTACCTAAACCTTCAACCGCTCCAAAAATGGTGAGTCAAACCAGAAGAGCTACTGCAGATGCAACCCAGTTCCCTCATATGGTAGTTGGTCAAGCTACAGGTCAAAGGGGTCCTGAGATTCCGAATCAAGATCAAGGTCAAGCTCAAGTGCAGATTATTCCGATTGCAGAACGGGGCTGTGCCGTTCACTGCGTATATGCTCCTGAGGAACTTCAAGTACTGGCAGAATGGAGATTCGACCTCGACAATATTGCTACAAATGGGTATGATCTTCGTCCTGAAGTCCAAGTTCAAGGCTGGGAAAATTACTTCAACAGGCTTCGAGGACCGGTGTATGACAAACTGATCAAGGAATTCTGGAAGCACGCCGACTGCGATGATACTCAGGTGGTATCTCACATTCTTGGAAGGAAAATCATCATTACAGAGAAATCCTTCGTAAATCTGCTGGGTCCAGCAACTGCTCGTGGGTATCGTTTTCAACTGACAGAATCGAAGCTGAAACCCAACACCAAGAATACAATCAACAAAGCCCTGTTCACCTCTTTCAAACAGGGCAAGACCGATTACAAGGTATTGGACCTTCATCCCAAGCTCAGAATCTGGCACAAGATTCTGCTCAACTGCATAAACCAGAGACCAAAGGGCAGTTCCCCAGACTACATCAACTTCAACCAGAAGGCGATGTTGTTTTTCATCCAAGACAAGAAGAAGATCTGCCTTCCCTACTTCTTGTTCTCCTACTTGAAGGAGTGTATCCGGAAGTCTAGGACTACTGCCTCCATCAAGTCAGCAATCAAGTATATCCCTTTTGGGAGATTGTTGTCTGATCTCTTCATTGAGAGTGGCCTCATTCAAGATCTGGTCAATGCTGGATGCACAGAGGATCTGACCACCATTGTCAGTGATGTCTTCACTGCAAATTCTCTGAAGAAAATGGGTCTAGTCAAGAAGAAGATTGCTCTTGCCCATGAAGACACATCTTCTGAAATCAGAAGTAGAAGGGTGCCTCTGAATGACTACCCTCTGAATGACTACCCTCAGAAGTAGAAGGGTGCCTCTGAATGACAATCCTGAAGCCATTAGGTGCTATGTTGAAGACCTAAGAGCTCAAGGCTATGAAATTGATCTCGATGAATTCTTCAGAAGACTTCCGCCAGCTCCAGAGTTTCCTTCTCCTACCAAGAAGAAAGTTCAGAGGAAGATGATCTTAGAAGAATCTTCTGAGGAATCAGATGTCCCTCTGACCAAAGGGAAGAAGGCTGGTCAATCCAAGAGAAAACATGATGAATCCAGCAAGCCAGATGATGGTGATGATGGTGATAATGAGGATGGTCCTCCTTCTCCTAAGAAGAAGAAGAAGCAGGTCAGAATAGTGGTGAAGCCTACCCGGGTGGAACCAGCTGCTGAAGTGATCAGAAGGATTAAAACTCCTGCCAGAGTGACAAGATCATCAGCACAATCAAGTAAGTCTGCAGTTGCTTTTGATGATGATTTGAATTTATTTGATGCACTCCCCATCTCAGCCATGCTCAAACAATCTTCAAATCCACTCACTCCCATTCCTGAGTCCCAACCAGCTGCACAAACCACCTCTCCACCACATTCCCCAAGGTCTTCATTTTTTCAACCTTCTCCTACTGAAGCACCTCTCTGGAATTTGCTCCAGAACCAACCCTCTAGGCCAGATGAACCAACCTCTCCCATTACCATCCAGTATAACCCATTAACTTCTGAACCCATCATCCATGAACATCCAGAGCCCAACCAATCAGAACCTGGACCCAGAACCTCTGATCACTCTGTCCCAAGCGCATCAGAACGTCTGGCTCCCCGAACCACTGATACAGACTCTTCCACAGCCTATACACCTGTATCCTTCCCAACCAATGTTGCTGACTCTTCTCCTTCCAACAACTCTGAATCCCTTCGAAAATTCATGGAAGTTAGAAAAGAAAAGGTGTCTACCTTAGAAGAATATTATCTCACTTGTCCAAGCCCTAGGAGATATCCTGGCCCTAGACCTAAACGTCTAGTAGACCCAGATGAACCTATCTTGGCCAATCCTTTACATGAGGCAGACCCTTTGGCTCAACAAGCTCACCTTGCCCCTGACCAACAAGAGCCAGTTCAACCAGAACCTGAACCAGAACAATCTGTGTCTAACCACTCCTCAGAGAGATCACCCCATCTTCTGGTTGAAACTTCAGCACCTCACCTTGGAACCTCTGAACCAAATGCTCAAATGTTTAACATTGGCTCTCCACAAGGTGCCTCTGAAGCTCATAGCAGCAATCACCCAGCCTCTCCTGAAACCAACCTCTCTATAATTCCCTACACTCACCTCCGACCCACATCTCTCTGTGAGTGCATCAATATTTTTCATCATGAAGCTTCATTGATGCTACGCAATGTGCAAGGTCAGACTGATCTAAGCGAGAATGCTGAATATGTGGCTGAAGAGTGGAACAGTCTGAGCACTTGGCTAGTGGCTCAAGTTCCAGTTATGATGCAGCTCCTGAATGCAGAGGGAAGTCAGAGGATCGAGGCTGCAAAGCAAAGGTTTGCTAGAAGGGTGGCTCTTCATGAACAAGAACAAAGACATAAGCTACTTGAAGCTATTGAAGAAGCCAAACGAAAGAAAGCACAAGCAGAAGAAGCTGCACGTCAAGCAACAGCTCAAGCTGAACAAGCCAGATTAGAGGCAGAACGACTTGAAGCTGAGGCTGAAGCTCTTAGATGCCAAGCACTTGCACCCGTAGTTTTTACTCCTGCTGCCTCTGCTTCCACTCAAGCTCCTCACGCTGCTCAGCATGTTCCTTCCAGTTCTACACAGCCAAACTCGTCCAGACTCGACGTTGTGGATCAACGTCTTGACACTCATGAGTCTCTGCTAATTGAAATGAAGCAAATGATGATGGAACTTCTGCGTCGATCTGATAAACCCTAGCTTTAGGATCTCTTCGTTTTTATTTTTTTTCTTCTTTACCTTGTTTTATTTTGTTAACCTCTGGTTCTTTCTTGTTAATCTTTACTTTGCTCGTTTGTGATTATCTATGCATATATATATATATATATTTGACATTATGTTTGCAAAATCTTCTTATTCATAATAAACTGCGTTTACATCATACAATTTTTTTCTTTTTCCTAAAACCCTAGAATGGAGGATCCCTCCTCATTCTTCTGCACTCCTGGCGCTGCTCTGACCTCTCCTTCTCCAGACGCTCCAGTGCATACTGGATGTTGTTGAGACTGTCTTTTAGCTCATCCCTCTCCAGAATCTCTTCTGCAGTCTTGAGCTTCTTTTCCAAGATCTCTTTTTCTTCCAGCAGCTTTAGTTCAAGCTGGCTGAGTTCTTGCACTTCCTCCACGAAGGCAAGAAATTCCCTCAAGTCTTTCTTCAACTCTGGACGCAGGTCCTCCTCCAGCAGTGTCCGTGTTAGCTCTGAGATGGTTGTTGTACCCTCTGGATGCCTAATGTTGAGGAACAAGTCCTCTTCGAAGGCTCTCTTTCTCAGCTCCTCTAATGCGATCATGTATGATGCCATTTTTTTTTGTATTATTCGAGTTGTGAAGCTTACCCCATTCTTCATCGCTTTATATAGGCTTCACCTTCTCTCTGAAAGTTAATGCTCCTACGGTTTCTCGAGGTTAAGTTCTTGGTAACTGACCCTTTTCTTTACTCCATTGGCCGGTGGTAAACGTTCCTCTTGTGCATTAACTCTTCTATTTACTTCGCCTAACTCTGATTCATGCATCGTTTTAATTTTCTTTAAACTTAGACCTTCTCTAAGGGGGAGTACCTTGTACTTCAAGCTAAGTTTTTCACACCCCAAGCTTTTTGCTTATGACAAAAAGGGGGAGTACACCCAGTTTTTGATGTGTAAGATGTGTTAGTGTGATTTATTTTTCTTTTGGAGAACTTAAGAGTTCCACCTTTTTGACCATAGATGTGTCACTGGGCAAATACAAGGAATACATTTCACTTCTTCTAAAGTGATATTAGTTTGACTCTGATACCCAAGACTCTGATACCTTATCGTTAACTCTGATTACTTATGCGCTCTGATTACTCTATTTTCATCTATGTCATAAGTTTTTCACTCTGAACTCTTATATTATTTAGCTCAGAATCTAGACTCTTCTAACGTTTTCATCAAGTATTAGATTCAGGGGGAGCTAAGCTCAGAATCAAGCAGTGACTTGAATTCAGAATGAGCAAGATAAACTATTCACATCAGGATAAGTCTTGTTCTATATCTCTAAAATCTGAGTGAATTCAGTTTAATGTTTAAGAATTGTTCATCAAAAATCTTAGTTTTGTCATCATCAAAAAGGGGGAGATTGTAAGTTCAAGTTTTGATCTAGTAGTACAACTCTATGTTTTGATGATTACATGTTAACCTTTTGATATGAACAATTGTGGTACTCTAATGTGTTTTTCTGAGTGTGCTATTTACAGGCTCTGACCTCTATTCAATCTCACACAAATCAGAAGCACTGTGCTTAAAGAGTGACCCAAGCAATGCTTTCGCATTGACCATGTTCAACATGAACAGTGGAAAAGCTTCAGAAGTTCTGAAGCTACACAAACTCTGATGTGGACTCAGTCACTAGGAGCTCTGAAGATCCAGAAGTTCTGATAACCTAGAAACACTGAAGGTTCAGATGTTCTGATGGTGTAGAAGACTCTGAAGATACAGAAGCTGAATAGTGGAAACTCTGAAGTCCAGAAGCAAGAAACTCTGAAGACCATGTACTTCCCTCTGAGTTCAGAATCAGAAGATACAATGATCAGAGGATCTGTGCTTTCCCTCTGACTCTGATCAACCGGCTTCACAAGTTCTAACATGAAGCATTCCCCTGATCAGAAGTCTCCTAGGTTTAAAGGTCATGTCACTATCCAAGTACAAAAGCAACTGTACCATCCTGACGACCTACCTAACGTTCTCAGCCATAGCAGAAGCTGGAATTTCCAGAACTGCCCTCCAACGGTAGCATTTCCCATGCAACGTTCAACCCTAATCCTTGGAGTATAAAAGAGGCTGAAGACTGAAAGAAGTGGCTAGAAGCATTCACATACGCGCAAGACAAATTCAAATTCTTCTAAGCTTTCTTTCATCCTGAATTTCATTGTGTTTACTATAAGCTTTTTAGAAGCACTTTCTTTGTAAACAAGAACTTCATATACAGTTGTATAGTTTTCCTTTAGGGAGATCAAGGTTGATCGGATCCTAGAGAAGACTAAGAGAGTGAATCTTAGTGTGAGCTAAGTCAGTGTAATTGTTAGTCACTTGTAGGTTTCAAGTGCAGTTGTAACTCTTACCTGATTAGTGGATTGCCTTCATTCTAAGAAGGAAGAAATCACCTTAACGGGTGGACTGGAGTAGCTTGAGTGATTTATCAAGTGAACCAGGATAAAAATCCTTGGTGTGCTTTTCTATCTCTTATTCTTAGCACTTAAGTTCTCGAAAGATTTGTCAAAATCTTTAAGGTGGAAGTTTTATCTTGAAAACGTTATTCAAACCCCCCCCCCTTTCTACCGTTTTTCATACCTTCAATTGGTATCAGAGCGCAAGTTCTGATTACCACACCTAACAGTGTTCAGTGATCCGGGCCGGTGTGAAAAACAATGGCAGCCACCACCAGTGAAACTCAAAGAGATGGTTACAATGCAAAGCCTCCTATGTTCGACGGTCAAAGGTTCGAATATTGGAAAGATAGACTGGAAAGTTTCTTTCTGGGTTTCGATGCAGATCTCTGGGATATTATTGTGGATGGCTACGAGCGTCCAGTTGATGCAGATGGCAAGAAGATCCAAAGGTCAG
>NC_080046.1:32133983-32194537 GCF_012489685.1 Lotus japonicus | reverse complement strand
CACACTAAATTACTAGTGTGGTGAATTAAGGATCTCTCAAAAGTACGACTTTTACCAATCTTTAGAAAATCGGACCGGTCATTTGTAAGATCAAGTTTTGATCTAGTAGTACAACTCTATGTTTTGATGATTACATGTTAACCTTTTGATATGAACAATTGTGGTACTCTAATGTGTTTTTCTGAGTGTGCTATTTACAGGCTCTGACCTCTATTCAATCTCACACAAATCAGAAGCACTGTGCTTAAAGAGTGACCCAAGCAATGCTTTCGCATTGACCATGTTCAACATGAACAGTGGAAAAGCTTCAGAAGTTCTGAAGCTACACAAACTCTGATGTGGACTCAGTCACTAGGAGCTCTGAAGATCCAGAAGTTCTGATAACCTAGAAACACTGAAGGTTCAGATGTTCTGATGGTGTAGAAGACTCTGAAGATACAGAAGCTGAATAGTGGAAACTCTGAAGTCCAGAAGCAAGAAACTCTGAAGACCATGTACTTCCCTCTGAGTTCAGAATCAGAAGATACAATGATCAGAGGATCTGTGCTTTCCCTCTGACTCTGATCAACCGGCTTCACAAGTTCCAACATGAAGCATTCCCCTGATCAGAAGTCTCCTAGGTTTTAAAGGTCATGTCACTATCCAAGTACAAAAGCAAACTGTACCATCCTGACGACCTACCTAACGTTCTCAGCCATAGCAGAAGCTGGAATTTCCAGAACTGCCCTCCAACGGTAGCATTTCCCATGCAACGTTCAACCCTAATCCTTGGAGTATAAAAGAGGCTGAAGACTGAAAGAAGTGGCTAGAAGCATTCACATACGCGCAAGACAAATTCAAATTCTTCTAAGCTTTCTTTCATCCTGAATTTCATTGTGTTTACTATAAGCTTTTTAGAAGCACTTTCTTTGTAAACAAGAACTTCATATACAGTTGTATAGTTTTCCTTTAGGAGATCAAGGTTGATCGGATCCTAGAGAAGACTAAGAGAGTGAATCTTAGTGTGAGCTAAGTCAGTGTAATTGTTAGTCACTTGTAGGTTTCAAGTGCAGTTGTAACTCTTACCTGATTAGTGGATTGCCTTCATTCTAAGAAGGAAGAAATCACCTTAACGGGTGGACTGGAGTAGCTTGAGTGATTTATCAAGTGAACCAGGATAAAAATCCTTGTGTGCTTTTCTATCTCTTATTCTTAGCACTTAAGTTCTCGAAAGATTTGTCAAAATCTTTAAGGTGGAAGTTTTATCTTGAAAACGTTATTCAAACCCCCCCCCTTTCTACCGTTTTTCATACCTTCAATTGGTATCAGAGCGCAAGTTCTGATTACCACACCTAACAGTGTTCAGTGATCCGGGCCGGTGTGAAAAACAATGGCAGCCACCACCAGTGAAACTCAAAGAGATGGTTACAATGCAAAGCCTCCTATGTTCGACGGTCAAAGGTTCGAATATTGGAAAGATAGACTGGAAAGTTTCTTTCTGGGTTTCGATGCAGATCTCTGGGATATTATTGTGGATGGCTACGAGCGTCCAGTTGATGCAGATGGCAAGAAGATCCAAAGGTCAGAGATGACTGCAGATCAAAAGAAGCTGTACTCACAACATCACAAAGCAAGAGCAATTCTTCTAAGTGCTATTTCTTATGAAGAGTACCAGAAGATTACAGATCGTGAGTTTGCAAAAGGCATTTTTGAATCTCTGAAGATGTCTCATGAAGGAAACAAGAAAGTCAAAGAATCAAAAGCATTGTCTTTGATCCAAAAGTATGAATCCTTCATCATGGAGCCAAATGAGTCCATTGAAGAAATGTTCTCCAGATTTCAGTTGCTTGTAGCTGGCATACGACCTCTCAACAAGAGCTACACAACAAAAGATCATGTCATAAGGGTCATCAGGTGTCTTCCTGAAAGTTGGATGCCCTTGGTGACTTCAATAGAGCTCACGAGAGATGTTGAGCGTATGAGTTTAGAAGAACTCATCAGCATACTTAAGTGCCATGAGCTGAAGCGCTCTGAGATGCAAGATCTGAGGAAAAAGTCTATAGCCCTGAAATCCAAATCTGAAAAGGCTAAGGCTGAGAAGTCAAAAGCTCTTCAAGCTGAAGAAGAAGAATCTGAAGAAGCATCAGAAGATTCTGATGAAGACGAGCTGACTCTGATCTCCAAAAGACTCAACCGAATCTGGAAGCACAGGCAGAGCAAGTACAAAGGCTCTGGAAAGGCAAAAGGAAAGTCTGAATCCTCAGGCCAGAAGAAGTCATCAATTAAGGAAGTCACATGCTTTGAGTGCAAAGAATCAGGGCACTACAAAAGTGACTGTCCAAAGTTGAAGAAGGATAAGAAGCCAAAGAAGCACTTCAAGACAAAGAAAAGTCTGATGGTGACATTTGATGAATCAGAGTCAGAGGATGTTGACTCTGATGGTGAAGTCCAAGGACTCATGGCTATTGTCAAAGACAAAGGAGCAAAGTCAAAGGAAGCTGTTGACTCTGACTCAGAATCAGAAGGAGATCCTAACTCAGACGATGAAAATGAGGTATTCGCTTCTTTCTCTACCTCTGAACTGAAACATGCCTTGTCTGATATCATGGATAAGTATAACTCTTTATTGTCTAAGCATAAGAAGTTGAAAAAGAACTTATCTGCTGTTTCTCAAACTCCTTCTGAACATGAAAAGGTTATTTCTGATTTAAAAAATGATAATCATGCCTTGATCAATTCTAACTCTGTGCTTAAGAACCAGATTGCTAAGTTAGAAGAAATAGTTGCTTGTAATGCCTCTGATTGTAGAAATGAATCTAAGTATGAAAAGTCTTTTCAAAGATTCGTGGCTAAAAGCGTAGATAGAAGCTTAATGGCTTCAATGATCTATGGCGTAAGCAGAAATGGAATGCATGGCATTGGCTACTCTAAACCAATTAGAAATGAGCCCTCTGTGTCTAAAGCTAAATCTTTGTATGAATGCTTTGTTCCCTCTGGTACCATATTGCCTGACCCTTTACCTGCTAAAGTTGCTAAAACTCCTCTTCTGTAAGACCCGGTTTTAGGGCATACTATTTTATTAATAATATTAAATAATATTCTGTGAATTGCTTGTGCTATATGTGATATTAAGCCTTTTAAAAAGGTGATTAATTGTTAGAAGCAATATTAAGTCTTAGAAACCTCTAGACGTAGATGAGCGCGACGATACGAGCATTTTGACAGTAATATTGCTAGGGTTCTGCGACGGCGACTTTTAGGTCAAAATCGACTCGACAGGAGCGATAAGTTGGCAAATCGAGTCGACGAGGACGATTTCGTGGGCCACACCTTATGGGGAGGTGCTGGGCATGATTTTAAAAATATTCCATGAGGGAATATTCCTTTCCCCTATTTTTTGAGAGTTTTATTTAAATAAAATGGGTTTTTATTTAAATAAAATGTATTTAATTATTTTAAAACCTATGATTTATTAAATAAACATTTTCAAAATTATTTTCTGGAACATTTAAGAGGGCTGGTCGAATATTTGGAGGGAGGAAGGAGAAAAAGATTTTAGAATTTCAAATTAGGGTTTTTATGGTGCATTAAGAGGGGATTTTTGTGATTAATGCACCTAATCACCTAAAAACGGCCTTGTTTTGTGTTTGATGGTTTTATTGAGTGAAAATCTGCTCATATTTGCAAGAGGTGGGCGGCCAAGCTTGGAGAAGGAGGAGGGAATGGTTTTCCACTTAATTGCTAGTCTTTATGGAGGAGAAAATCAAGGGTTTGATTCCTTTGACTCTCATTAAGTGGGAGAGCTTGAGTGAGAGTTTTCAAATCTTTAAAGGGCCTTGACAAATCTGATTTAAAGAATTAAGGATTTAATTTTGAGCCTTAAAGAGTTTTGGTTTTAATGGAAATTAAATGGAGGATTAAAGGATGGTTTTAAAGGGAGTTATGGACTAGAAATAAATTGCAAAGAGGCCCTTGGTTTGACCAAGCTTGTGGCCGAAATTTTCAAGCATTTTGGAGGGAAAAATGCATTCAATCACCCCTTCAATGCTTTGTTCCCAAACCTCTAGTATAAATAGACCCTCTCCCCCTCTCATTTCTTCACACCAAGCTCATTTGCTCTCACTTCTCTCTAGCCGTGAGCTTCCTTTCCCTCTCTTGTCTTTCTTTTATTTTTTTTCTTGTTGAGTTCCTAAGCCTTGAGCAAGGCCATTCTCCATATGCTCTGTGGTTGCAGCTTAAGCTGATCTGCCAAAAACCAGAAGAGAATGATCTTGATCGAGTTGCTTAGGAATGTTTATGTTTTGGGGGTTTTTCTTAAGAAAATTCATGATGTTCTTAAAATGTTCTTATGATCTTCAAACAATTATTTTAGAAAAGAGGTTTTGATCTTGGGAGGATTGAATCTATGCGAAACTTGTGTTTTTCTTCGAAAGTTCTTCAAGTGTTCTTACGATCTTCAAGCAAAATGTTTTAGAAAAGTATGTTTGATCTTATGAAAGAAATGATTTTGGGATTTTCAAGGTTTTTTGGGGGGGGATTTCGTGATCAGCAAGGGGATATGCTTATGATTGATTCGATTGTCCGATTAGTAACGTTACTCTGCCCGTTCGTTGGTAGGAAATTTCCAAGTGTAGATCTAGCTTCAAGGAGCAACCCCAGACTTTTAGGAAAGCGTACCTTTGAGGTAAGGGCACTTCGGCCTCGGCCTAGATAAATTGTTTGTGATTGTGATTGTTAGCAAGCATGATCCTAGATATGCTATATGATGATGCAATAAATGCTAGCTAGTGTTATTATGAACATGCCTATATGCCTAGGGTGTTAGCTATATTTATTGCTATGCATGCAAGTTATTATGCAATGATATGTTGTTCATAAGAGATGAACGTGATGGGCTTAGGGCCTAGTGATGATGACTGACTTGCATGGCATGCATTGTGGACCAAGTGACCTGAATTGGGCTTGGTTGGCCACAGCTAGTGACCTGGATTGGGCTAGTTGATGGTGACGTTCAGGGGATGGACCTGAACAAAGGACGAACGTGAAACGACAGTGCGTTGGAGAGGTCCAACCCCGATCATCAAGCTGTTGGGCAGCGGTGCTTTGGAGATGTCCAACCCCGATCGTGGAGTCGTGTTCGTCCTGCCTTTCCATGAGGGATTGGCTTATGGATATCCAAAGCGTCTGCATGCATGTGCACGAGCATTGACTAACAATAAACTATGAGATAGTTCCCTATACTTGTGAAACTTAGAATTATGAGATAGTTCCCTATACTTGTGAACCTTAGAACTTAATATAGTTCCCATATTTGTGAATGTTAGCTTAGTGAAGAACTTGTGATTGATAGGGTAGTATACCCTACTTATGATATGTGTGTGTTAGAAGTTGACCCATGCTTGTTTGCTTGTTTGCTGTTTGTTGTTTGGGGCGCTTAACGCCTAGACAACAAGCATGCGTGTGATCAGTCGAGATGCGACCCTATATCTGCTTGTTGTGGACGGCGGCAAGGCTCGAGACATCGACCGCGCAACTGATGGTTCAGCTATGGGATTGGCGAGAGCAAAGGATGCGAGACGATATGATGCGAGCGTTGGAGGAGGCCTTAGAGGGCACGCGGCCTATGAGTCGGGTATTGAGTGTGATAATTGAGTCTGTACTTGGGGGTGAGCTGAGTTTGTTTATAGGGTTCGAACCTAACCTAGAGACCTTCTTGTTGTGTTGGCTCGGGAGCGGTCGAACACTAGTTTAATCATTATGTTTTAATTTGAAAGAATCATTGTACGCTTCCAAAGCTTTTATTAATAAAATGAATTATTCAGTTTATTTCTCAAGTTACTACTTTTTATTTGTAAGCAATGTTATCGAAAAGTTTTATTCCAACGAAAATTTATACACGTTTTTGGAAAAAGGTTACTAAAGTGACCCTCGAGAAATCGGGGCGTTACATTGTGGTATCAGAGCTTTGGTTGAGAAAACCAGAGCTTTGGGTTAGTGGTCCCTAGGAGTTGAGTCCATGAGAGTTGGGTAGAACTTGTTTGCTAAGATGGTTGATTGACTTGTTTGATTGTCTGGAGCGTCATTGCTGTGATGCTCAACCCTTGGAGTCCTTAGACTCTAAGTGAAGTTTGAATTTGGATGGTAAACTTGTGCAGGTTGAAAGATGCCTCCACGACAAGACCCATCTAACGAACAATTGGCTCAAGCCATGGCTCAGCTGGCCCAAGTGGTGGCCCAGCAAGCTGCTGCAACTGCCGCCACCAATGCTGCTCAAGCTCAGCGAGAGGCTGAAGAGCATACTCGGAGGGCTCAGCAACAAGCTCGGGAGCTAGCTCAGGCTCAGACTAGAGGGTTGAATGACTTCAAACGCCAAGACCCGCCGAGGTTCAGTGGTGAGTCGGATCCGGAAAAGGCTGACATTTGGATCCAGGAACTTGAGAAAATCTTTGGAGTGCTGCAGACCCCTGATGACACTAAGGTGGTGCTAGCTACGTACATGCTGCTGGGTGACGCCGAGTACTGGTGGAGGAGCGCCAGGCAGATATTGGAAGCAAGCAACACGGTGGTCACTTGGGATACCTTCAAGAGGGCATTCCTTGACAAGTACTTCCCTGAGACTGCAAGGGAAGAGAAAGAAACCCAATTCCTGAAGCTCCACCAAGGAAGCATGTATGTTGGAGAATATGCCGCCACGATGGAGGCACTGTCAAAACATTTCCGATTCTTTCAGCTGCAGGTGGACGAGCCCTATCTGTGCAACCGTTTTATGATGGGGCTACGCTACGACCTTGAGGAAGCTGTTAGACCTCTGGGCATTCGGCAATTCCAAGTGCTAGTCGAGAAGGCCCGAGAAGTTGAGGCTATGAAGAACCGCCGAGGAAGTAGGCAAGGAAGGGGTGGACCAATCAGGCCAAGCCATCAAGATTATGAGGGGCATGGTAAAGGGAAACAACCTCAGAAGAAGCCTTATGACTACCAGCGAGGCAACAATCGAGTTATGGGTCAGAACACACCCAATGAGACAACCTATGAAGGTCAAGGTAACCAAGCCCAAGGAAAGGACGTGACTTTCTTCAAGTGCGGAAAAGTGGGTCATTATGCTAATGTCTGCAAGGATGACCCTAGGGTGTGCTTTAACTGCAATAAGCCAGGACACGTGGCAAGGGATTGCAAGGCACCAAAGGTTGAAGCGGGAGCAACCTTGAATGCGGCAGGAGGAAGGCGTTCGGTAACAGCAGGACGAGTGTACACCCTGAACGCTGACGAAGTTGAGAACACCAGGGAGCTAGCTCGGGAATAGGCTAGTTCTGTTAGTGACCTTGTCACCGCTTTGTTTTGAACTTGAGGCTTTGCCTTTTTTTTTGGAATTGTATTCCACTTATCTATGTTGTAGCGGTCGCCGCTACCTTTTGTTTTAACTTCTGAAACAAGATGTAACCTCTTGATGATATTCAATAAGAGATTTCCTTGCAACCCAAGTCTTCGCTAGAAGGTTGCTTAGCTATGATGTATGTGATTTGTCGTGTTGGAGACTCATTCTTGAGTCAAAGGGTGACCAAGTCACTGTCTTCCCTATGTTTTTGTGGTGTTTTGTGTGATTGTGTTTCACTCTCGATTATCATCACTTAGCAAAGATGGTGGATGGAACCATCAGCTAAGAAAGGATGGCGGATGGAGCCAATGATCGGGGTGCATCGATCGGGATGGTGGATGGAACCGTCAGATCGATGAGATGATGGATGGAACCATCAATTGAGCAGGAATGGTGGATGGAACCATTGGTCAGACCGAGATGGTGGATGGAACCATCAGGAAAACGGGATTGGTGGATGGAACCAACGATCACATAAGGTGGATGGAACCATGGATCGGACAAACTAGATGGTGGATGGAACCGTCGAATGGACTAGGTGGATGGAACCACTGAACGAGTGAATTGGTGGATGGAACCTTTGAGCTCGATGTCCGAAAAGTTTGTTTTCCCGTGTCTGAGCAGTTGATGTTGCATCCGGATCACCTGGACGGGACGCCGGCCAGCGTGTACCGGCGTGAGCATAACACCTGTTTGACTTAAACTTTTATTGTTTTAGTGTGACTGCAATGAGGCAGTCTGGGTTGTGTTCTTACGGGAGAGTTTCGTAAGGTTCTATGTAACACCCCGATTTCGGTGGCGTCACTTTAGTAACCAAAAGTAAACTTAATGCGGAAAAACGTGAAATATTTTTTTTTCGATAATAACTAAGACAAGACTGAATTAAATAAAACCCAACAATAACAATAATCAGAACTAATATACAATATATAAACAGCCCCCGCTGTAGT
The DNA here is from genome assembly GCF_012489685.1 of Lotus japonicus. Classification (NCBI taxonomy): domain Eukaryota; kingdom Viridiplantae; phylum Streptophyta; class Magnoliopsida; order Fabales; family Fabaceae; genus Lotus; species Lotus japonicus. The sequence goes on along the minus strand of NC_080046.1, from coordinate 32,186,236 downwards.
AGTAACCTCGTCACGAGTAAACCTCCAGTGACGGAAAGAAAAGTGTAACGCCCGAAGGCAAAAGGTACAATCCACAAGAAAGGTCAAGTGTCCGCAACACCATCCCTCAAAACTGAGAATAAGCTGGCCCATCGGCCTGAAGCAAGACCTCCTAAGTCCAACCAACTCTCTGTGATTCCCGTAAAGAAACCACACAAAAAGTTATAGGTGGGAAACTACCCTGTCCCCAAAGAAAACAAATGATGTTCAGAGCTAAGACTCTACTCCTACACTAATCCCATCTCGAGGAGCTCACACCAGCACTAAAACCTACATGCTAGCATGATCGTCGCCCGAATCTGAATTCAGAATGACCTAGTCTAAGTACACCATCCGTCCTCCTCTCGCTACCGCGATGCGCTCCTGTTCCAGCATCTCAACTCTAGTTCCCCCCGAAGGGTGAACCATCATGATCTAGACCGTCGTGGACATCTGACAAAGGGCGTTTGTTCGCCAAAGCACACACAGAAGACGCGAGGGTCAACTCCAAAGAATTACGTAAATAATAAATCCAATAGATACAGATAGATATAGCTACTTAGGCTTATAAGTTAGAGATAGCATCCTAGGGTTGTACAGTTCACAATGAATATAAAAGACGATAATAACAATTAACATGCATCAGATAAGATTAACAATTATCAATCACACACAGCAACTAAGTCAGTATGCATGTTGCATGAAATGCAAATGACGGTTAACCCAGTTAACCAAATGCATTCCGGAAACGGATGGACATCAACGGATCAGCCCTAACACCAGCCACGGTGGGACCATTTCGGCCCGCGTGCCTCTTACACCACACAAAGGTAGCCAGATCAGCTGTAAACCCGAAGGTCTGCCATTTCGGTCTGCTACAAGAGTCGTCTACAAACGCTCTTACACGGCATTCCGGGTCTTATGACCATTTTGGAAACCGACGAGGTCCAGAGTACGTCCTGTGTTAATACCTCATTAATGTTGCATGAATGCAGGATGATTAGTCAAACAACGTCTCCGAATCTCACTCGACACGTCGCCACGTGTTCTAGCTAAATTAATGTCTCTAAAAGCTTACCCTAAGGTAAAGTCGATTCTGCGACAAAAGACACACTTCACAACAACACATTATCTCGTGATGATCTCCAAATCATCCGACTCATCTCCATCCGATGGTCAAAACTGCTCAACGAGCAAAGAGTATCAACATACTCGGAAACTACCGGTTTCCCGGACTTATCCCCAGGATAGCCCCACAACACAACTGCTCCCAGAGCACAAGAGTATCAACATACTCAAAAACTTACTAGTTTTCTCAGCTCTTGGACTCGACGACACTTCTCTTTTTCAAAACTTAATGTTCAAGCCCTAAACTTTCGTCTGAGTCTTTTATCATTACATTAAGGGTTTTGAGGTTGTTTAATACATTATGGAGGTTCATTATGCAATTGTTTAAGTTTCGTCTCTAATCCTATTAGTTTCAAAGTTCTCATAATTCCAATGATTCCCTGGAGAAGGTCTCAAAACAAAAGGTCCATCATCACCCAAGTAATGGCCCGAGAAGTTCCCAGGTAAGCTGGCCGGGCACAATGCCTCATTAAAAGCCCTTCTTGCCTTAGACAGAACAACCCAAGTTCTTACGTGACTTCAAATGGGGTGTTTCCAATATCATTTTCAAACTCATTTTCCTTTGAGAAGGTCTTGATCCATAAAACAATAATAGGGTACGAACCTCGGTCCGTCCCATCAAACTTCCCAAAATCCCAAAATAAAATCGGCATGACATGCCCGTTATCCTCACTCTAAAGCATAACAGATATATGTGTAATAGCATAGTTAAGTTAGCACAATTCAACAATCATAGCTCATATATCAACACATCCTAAGTTAACCACATAACACTTAGCATATAGAGCAGATATCACACATCCTAAATTAACCATTTAGCACATAGCATGTAAGTCAATCTCAAAAACAATCAATAGATGAATACTCATCATTGTCAGCCGAAGCCTCAGAAAACATTTTCCAGTCAAACACAAACAAGTGCATAAACAATAAATCAAGTCGAATTCGTCGACACCTAAAGCATTAGCTAATAGTTCAGTGAGTAGCCCTCACCTGTAGATTCTCCAGGGTTCTCTTCAAACGCTCCTTCACAATCCTCTTTTCCTGCTCCAAGTGTTCCTCCAAACGAATCTTTGAGCAAACGAAGCGAAGGTCAATCAAAACAAGTCAATTCGGTCAATACAATACTAACTAGCGTTTAGACAAAGCTTAAGAAGCTTCAGAGTACAATATTTAAGCATGAATAGACGACAGAACCTCGTTCGCTAAAACGAGCATAACTCGAGCTACAGAACTCGGAATGGCACGAAACCAGCGCCAAAATTTCGACAATCGAAAGAGCTACGCAATGGCTCAGGTCATAGAGACCCAAAAATTATTTTTGGACACGGTACCCTAAGCAATAGGTTTCGGCCACTATGAAAAATAGGGTTTCCGAACTTTTTCTTTGATCTTAATCGATTCCTAGGTATTCTTAGGCGATATCTAGGACAAGGAAACTCTCAGAAAAATTATCGAATCGAAAACTGTCGCAGGGGTATTTTGGTCATTATTTTCAGCTCAGAATTTCAAAATCAGAGTTTCGAAAAAAAAATTAGATGGGGTTGATACTAACGACGATTATGACGACTAATCTTACTAACGCTAAGCTCAGTCGAGAGTTTTAAGCCCAAAGGTTGGAACTTTAGCCAAAAATGGGTATTATGAGCAGAATTGAAACTCGGCAGCAATTCGGCGAGAATCAGCAAAATGAAATCCGCTAAACATGCTCAGGGGCACGCATGGAATAAGTTTAGAAAGAAAGATGAAGTCATTTGGATAGTTTTGCAAAAAGCTCAAAACTTAGAGCACAGAAAAGCATAGAGAAAAGCTATGGAAACGACGATCAGAGGTAAGGATTAGCGACTATACCTCGATACCTTCAAGTAGCAACTGTTGAATCAACGATCAAGCAAGAAATGAAGAAAAGCTCTCCTCCTCCCTCTTCTCTCCAAGCCGCGGATTGTGTGTGTGTGTTTATGAGGTTTTTGTTTCAAGCTTCACATATTTATAGGGAATGAAAAGGAAGATATTTATTAAGGATAGGATAAGTATGAATAGATATTTATCAAGATTGGATAAGTATGAACAGATATTTATCAAATATTGGATAAGGTTGAATAGATATTTATCAAAGATTGGATAAGAATGAATAGATATTTTGTAAACCGGTACAGTTTTATTTAGATATCGGAGGATTTAACTCATAGAGTTAAAATAAAAATATAAAAGCGATCCCGATTTCTTCCTACTGATTCCAACGTATTTTAGACACGATATTCTCCCCGCTGAATCTTCTAATTCTTCAAAGAAATATCGGTATGATTTTTGGTTTTCGAGGCTTGTTTTTAATGCTATATATAGAGGTTGGAAAACGCGGGAAAATGAAAGTTTCGCGAACCTGATTTTTCCGGCTTCATTCTCCATGAATTCTAAGATAGGTTTTGGCGAAAGAATTCCAAAACTAAAAAGAGGTTCCCTTGTATTTTAGGCGACTAATGCAAAGTCGGTGTAAAACTATTTTGCCCGATAAGTTACTTTTTGCATCGAATGTCGGAATAGAAAACTTTCTTCTGAAGAAAGATTGAAATCATCAAGAGAAATGGGTGTACGCGTGTGGAATCTTCATTTGATGTTCTGAATAGAAAAAGTCTTCATTGTCGGGTGATTCTAGGGTTTTGAAATACCAGGGTTTCGGTTTCGGCAAACTTCCGATGATTGGAATCGGACGTTCGTAGATCCTAGAGTTTCGCCTCGAAACGATTGTGATATATGGAAAAAGAGAAGTTCTAACATTTCTCTGAAGATTTTTGGAATAAATTCCTACAGTGTTCCAAGGGTGGAAGATTTTTAGAAATTTATTCTTATAGTGTTCCAAGGGTGGAAGATTAGTCTTTTCCTGAACTTTCTCCTTCATAAATTTATTTCACTAAATAAACTCTTGTTCAGGTTTCTCTTCACAATACGTCAAACCTAATCGTAAATGGAAATCTCTCCCACTTATTCTAAGCTTAAAAACTTGGGTCTTACATTCTACGACGAGTGTCTAGGCTATAGACAGTGTAATGTGAGTAACTCGAACATCCTTACCAGTTATTTTTCTAATTGCCATCTTTTTGATATTGAGCCTGATCAACTTAATATTAGAAAATGATGATCGGAATGATAGTTGGTGTTGGACTATGAAAGGAACGTTAAGGAGAGACAGATTCCCTTTGTGGAAATGATGTGGAACCAGACAACTAGAGATGTCACGTGAAGACCCGAAACATGAGACAAAGGACAAAAACCTATGCGTCGAGACGACTGAAAATTCGTGGAAAGTATCAGAGTGTGCAGTGGAAGCGTGGTGTATCTTCCTATAGTAGTTTCGAGGACGAAACTATTTTAAGGAGGGTGGTATTGTAAGACCCGGTTTTAGGGCATACTATTTTATTAATAATATTAAATAATATTCTGTGAATTGCTTGTGCTATATGTGATATTAAGCCTTTTAAAAAGGTGATTAATTGTTAGAAGCAATATTAAGTCTTAGAAACCTCTAGACGTAGATGAGCGCGACGATACGAGCATTTTGACAGTAATATTGCTAGGGTTCTGCGACGGCGACTTTTAGGTCAAAATCGACTCGACAGGAGCGATAAGTTGGCAAATCGAGTCGACAAGGACGATTTCGTGGGCCACACCTTATGGGGAGGTGCTGGGCATGATTTTAAAAATATTCCATGAGGGAATATTCCTTTCCCCTATTTTTTGAGAGTTTTATTTAAATAAAATGGGTTTTTATTTAAATAAAATGTATTTAATTATTTTAAAACCTATGATTTATTAAATAAACATTTTCAAAATTATTTTCTGGAACATTTAAGAGGGCTGGTCGAATATTTGGAGGGAGGAAGGAGAAAAAGACTTTAGAATTTCAAATTAGGGTTTTTATGGTGCATTAAGAGGGGATTTTTGTGATTAATGCACCTAATCACCTAAAAACCGCCTTGTTTTGTGTTTGATGGTTTTATTGAGTGAAAATCTGCTCATATTTGCAAGAGGTGGGCGGCCAAGCTTGGAGAAGGAGGAGGGAATGGTTTTCCACTTAATTGCTAGTCTTTATGGAGGAGAAAATCAAGGGTTTGATTCCTTTGACTCTCATTAAGTGGGAGAGCTTGAGTGAGAGTTTTCAAATCTTTAAAGGGCCTTGACAAATCTGATTTAAAGAATTAAGGAATTAATTTTGAGCCTTAAAGAGTTTTGGTTTTAATGGAAATTAAATGGAGGATTAAAGGATGGTTTTAAAGGGAGTTATGGACTAGAAATAAATTGCAAAGAGGCCCTTGGTTTGACCAAGCTTGTGGCCGAAATTTTCAAGCATTTTGGAGGGAAAAATGCATTCAATCACCCCTTCAATGCTTTGTTCCCAAACCTCTAGTATAAATAGACCCTCTCCCCCTCTCATTTCTTCACACCAAGCTCATTTGCTCTCACTTCTCTCTAGCCGTGAGCTTCCTTTCCCTCTCTTGTCTTTCTTTTATTTTTTTTCTTGTTGAGTTCCTAAGCCTTGAGCGAGGCCATTCTCCATATGCTCTGTGGTTGCAGCTTAAGCTGATCTGCCGAAAACCAGAAGAGAATGATCTTGATCGAGTTGCTTAGGAATGTTTATGTTTTGGGGGTTTTTCTTAAGAAAATTCATGATGTTCTTAAAATGTTCTTATGATCTTCAAACAATTATTTTAGAAAAGAGGTTTTGATCTTGGGAGGATTGAATCTATGCGAAACTTGTGTTTTTCTTCGAAAGTTCTTCAAGTGTTCTTACGATCTTCAAGCAAAATGTTTTAGAAAAGTATGTTTGATCTTATGAAAGAAATGATTTTGGGATTTTCAAGGTTTTTTGGGGGGGGATTTCGTGATCAGCAAGGAGATATGCTTATGATTGATTCGATTGTCCGATTAGTAACGTTACTCTGCCCGTTCGTTGGTAGGAAATTTCCAAGTGTAGATCTAGCTTCAAGGAGCAACCCCAGACTTTTAGGAAAGCGTACCTTTGAGGTAAGGGCACTTCGGCCTCGGCCTAGATAAATTGTTTGTGATTGTGATTGTTAGCAAGCATGATGCTAGATATGCTATATGATGATGCAATAAATGCTAGCTAGTGTTATTATGAACATGCCTATATGCCTAGGGTGTTAGCTATATTTATTGCTATGCATGCAAGTTATTATGCAATGATATGTTGTTCATAAGAGATGAACGTGATGGGCTTAGGGCCTAGTGATGATGACTGACTTGCTTGGCATGCATTGTGGACCAAGTGACCTGGATTGGGCTTGGTTGGCCACAGCTAGTGACCTGGATTGGGCTAGTTGATGGTGACGTTCAGGGGATGGACCTGAACAAAGGACGAACGTGAAACGACAGTGCGTTGGAGAGGTCCAACCCCGATCATCAAGCTGTTGGGCAGCGGTGCTTTGGAGATGTCCAACCCCGATCGTGGAGTCGTGTTCGTCCTGCCTTTCCATGAGGGATTGGCTTATGGATATCCAAAGCGTCTGCATGCATGTGCACGAGCATTGACTAACAATAAACTATGAGATAGTTCCCTATACTTGTGAAACTTAGAATTATGAGATAGTTCCCTATACTTGTGAACCTTAGAACTTAATATAGTTCCCATATTTGTGAATGTTAGCTTAGTGAAGAACTTGTGATTGATAGGGTAGTATACCCTACTTATGATATGTGTGTGTTAGAAGTTGACCCATGCTTGTTTGCTTGTTTGCTGTTTGTTGTTTGGGGCGCTTAACGCCTAGACAACAAGCATGCGTGTGATCAGTCGAGATGCGACCCTATATCTGCTTGTTGTGGACGGCGGCAAGGCTCAAGACATCGACCGCGCAACTGATGGTTCAGCTATGGGATTGGCGAGAGCAAAGGATGCGAGACGATATGATGCGAGCGTTGGAGGAGGCCTTAGAGGGCACGCGGCATATGAGTCGGGTATTGAGTGTGATAATTGAGTCTGTACTTGGGGGTGAGCTGAGTTTGTTTATAGGGTTCGAACCTAACCTAGAGACCTTCTTGTTGTGTTGGCTCGGGAGCGGTCGAACACTAGTTTAATCATTATGTTTTAATTTGAAAGAATCATTGTACGCTTCCAAAGCTTTTATTAATAAAATGAATTATTCAGTCTATTTCTCAAGTTACTACTTTTTATTTGTAAGCAATGTTATCGAAAAGTTTTATTCCAACGAAAATTTATACACGTTTTTGGAAAAAGGTTACTAAAGTGACCCTCGAGAAATCGGGGCGTTACATCTTCAAAAGGGATCTTTCTCTATGTCCAAATATCATGCAAATATTCCTTTAAAATATCATGTTGAGACACCCAAGGTGATCAGAACCGCTAGGGTAACTAACAAGAGAGGACCCAGAAAATGTGTACCTAAGGATAAGATTATCTATGTTGCAGATATCCTTGATAGCTCCACTGAAACACCAATCATGGTATCTGGACAGTGGATGCTCGCGTCACATGACGGGAGAAAGGCGTATGTTCCAAGAGCTAAAACTTAAGCCTGGAGGCGAAGTTGGCTTTGGAGGAAATAAAAAGGGTAAAATTGTTGGTACTGGTACTATTTGTGTAGATAGTAGTCCATGCATTGACAATGTGTTATTGGTAGATGGCTTAACACATAACTTATTGTCTATAAGTCAATTAGCTGACAAGGGTTATGATGTTATATTCAATCAAAAGTCCTGCCGGGTTGTAAGTCAGATCGATGGCTCTGTTCTGTTTAACAGCAAGAGGAAGAACAACATTTATAAGATCAGATTATCTGAGTTGGAGGCTCAGAATGTGAAGTGCCTTCTCTCTGTTAATGAAGAGCAGTGGGTATGGCATAGACGGTTAGGGCATGCCAGTATGAGAAAGATTTCTCAACTGAGCAAGCTAAACCTTGTCTGGGGCTTACCCAATCTGAAGTTCGCTTCAGACGCTCTTTGTGAAGCATGTCAGAAAGGCAAATTCACTAAAGTCCCTTTCAAGGCAAAGAATGTTGTCTCAACCTCAAGGCCGTTGGAACTTCTGCATATCGACCTTTTTGGACCAGTGAAAACTGAGTCTATAGGTGGCAAGAGATATGGGATGGTTATCGTTGATGACTATAGCCGCTGGACATGGGTAAAGTTTCTAACCCGCAAGGATGAGTCTCATGCTGTGTTCTCTACCTTCATAGCCCAAGTGCAAAATGAGAAGGCTTGTAGGATTGTGCGTGTCAGAAGTGACCATGGTGGAGAGTTTGAGAATGACAAGTTTGAGAGTCTGTTTGATTCCTATGGAATCGCACATGATTTCTCTTGTCCCAGAACTCCTCAACAAAATGGTGTTGTTGAGAGGAAGAACAGAACTCTTCAGGAGATGGCTAGAACCATGCTCCAAGAAACTGGCATGGCTAAGCAATTTTGGGCAGAGGCAGTAAATACAGCATGTTACATTCAGAACAGAATCTTTGTGAGACCAATTCTGAATAAGACTCCCTATGAATTGTGGAAGAACATAAAACCCAACATTTCTTATTTTCATCCTTTTGGTTGTGTTTGCTATGTTCTTAATACTAAGGATAGATTGCATAAATTTGATGCTAAATCTTCTAAATGTCTTTTACTTGGTTATTCTGAAAGATCTAAGGGTTTTAGATTTTATAATACTGATGCTAAGACTATTGAAGAGTCTATTCATGTTAGATTTGACGATAAGCTTGACTCTGACCAGTCAAAGCTAGTTGAGAAGTTTGCAGATATGAGCATAAATGTTTCTGACAAAGGAAAAGCTCCAGAGGAAGCTGAGCCAGAGGAAGATGAACCAGAAGAAGAAGCTGGTCCCTCAGATTCACAAACTCTGAAGAAGAGCAGAATCACTGCAGCTCATCCTAAGGAATTGATTCTGGGAAACAAGGACGAACCAGTCAGAACCAGATCAGCCTTCAGACCCTCTGAAGAGACCTTGCTCAGTCTTAAAGGATTGGTGTCCTTAATTGAACCCAAGTCCATAGATGAAGCTCTTCAGGACAAGGATTGGATTCTGGCCATGGAAGAAGAATTGAATCAATTCTCCAAGAACGATGTTTGGAGCTTAGTGAAGAAGCCTGAGAGTGTCCATGTAATTGGAACAAAATGGGTGTTCAGAAACAAGCTAAATGAGAAAGGAGATGTAGTCAGAAAAAGGCAAGGCTAGTTGCTCAAGGCTACAGTCAACAGGAAGGAATTGACTACACTGAAACATTTGCTCCAGTAGCAAGACTAGAAGCAATCAGACTGTTGATCTCCTTCTCAGTAAATCACAACATAGTTCTTCATCAGATGGATGTGAAAAGTGCCTTCCTAAATGGTTACATTTCAGAGGAAGTTTATGTTCATCAACCCCCAGGTTTTGAAGATGAGAAGAGACCAGACCATGTGTTCAAATTGAAGAAATCACTCTATGGTCTGAAGCAAGCTCCCAGAGCATGGTATGAGAGACTCAGCTCATTCCTTCTGGAAAATGAGTTTGTAAGGGGTAAAGTAGATACAACTCTCTTTTGCAAAACTTATAAAGATGATATCTTAATTGTGCAAATCTATGTTGATGATATTATATTCGGTTCTGCTAACCAATCTCTATGCAAAGAATTTTCAAAGATGATGCAGGCTGAATTTGAGATGAGTATGATGGGAGAACTAAAGTACTTTCTGGGAATACAAGTTGATCAAACACCAGAAGGAACATATATCCATCAGAGCAAGTACACTAAAGAACTTCTGAAGAAGTTCAATATGCTGGAATCCACAGTGGCCAAGACTCCAATGCATCCAACATGCATTCTGGAGAAAGAAGATAAAAGTGGTAAAGTATGTCAGAAGCTCTATCGTGGCATGATAGGTTCACTTCTATATTTAACTGCATCTAGGCCAGACATACTATTTAGTGTCCATCTATGTGCTCGTTTCCAATCAGATCCAAGGGAAACCCACTTAACTGCTGTTAAGAGGATCCTAAGGTATCTGAAAGGCACCACTAACCTTGGCTTGATGTATAAGAAAACATCAGAGTATAAGCTTTCAGGTTACTGTGATGCTGATTATGCTGGAGATAGAACCGAGAGAAAAAGTACTTCTGGAAATTGTCAATTTCTAGGAAGCAATCTAGTCTCATGGGCAAGCAAGAGACAATCAACCATTGCACTATCCACTGCAGAGGCAGAATATATCTCAGCAGCAATATGCAGCACTCAGATGCTCTAGATGAAACATCAGCTGGAGGATTATCAGATCCTTGAGAGCAATATCCCAATCTATTGTGATAACACTGCTGCAATCTCATTGAGTAAGAATCCTATCCTACATTCAAGGGCTAAGCATATTGAGGTAAAATATCACTTTATTAGAGATTATGTACAGAAGGGCGTACTTCTTCTGAAGTTTGTTGATACTGACCATCAATGGGCAGATATCTTTACAAAGCCCTTAGCAGAGGATAGATTTAATTTTATTCTGAAAAATCTGAACATGGACTTTTGTCCAGAGTGAAGATGGATCAGAACCTCTGACTATGATACTTCTTGATCAGAAGATGTCTAGTCCAGAAGGTAACTCAATCAGAGTGTGTGTACCCATTGGTACTGACTCTGAAGCTGAGACAGCAACACGTGTGTCAGTATTTCTGATGCATAGTTCCTTGTGCCCGTGTGACAGTCTGTCATGATGCGTGTAGATGTGCTTCTCTCCTGTGTGTGATATGTGTATTTACTGTTACTATCTATCTTTAATTTTCAACCGTTGATTTTAAATTGCTTTTTGAATCAACAACGGTTATTTGTCAAAACCCACTATACACACACGATCTCCTTCACTTTCGGTTTTTACTCTCTCTCTCTTCTGCAATTTCAAAACCGCTTACCCTCGATTTCTTTCTCGCTCTCTCTTCATCTTTCAACCTTCATCTTCTACCTAAACCTTCAACCGCTCCAAAAATGGTGAGTCAAACCAGAAGAGCTACTGCAGATGCAACCCAGTTCCCTCATATGGTAGTTGGTCAAGCTACAGGTCAAAGGGGTCCTGAGATTCCGAATCAAGATCAAGGTCAAGCTCAAGTGCAGATTATTCCGATTGCAGAACGGGGCTGTGCCGTTCACTGCGTATATGCTCCTGAGGAACTTCAAGTACTGGCAGAATGGAGATTCGACCTCGACAATATTGCTACAAATGGGTATGATCTTCGTCCTGAAGTCCAAGTTCAAGGCTGGGAAAATTACTTCAACAGGCTTCGAGGACCGGTGTATGACAAACTGATCAAGGAATTCTGGAAGCACGCCGACTGCGATGATACTCAGGTGGTATCTCACATTCTTGGAAGGAAAATCATCATTACAGAGAAATCCTTCGTAAATCTGCTGGGTCCAGCAACTGCTCGTGGGTATCGTTTTCAACTGACAGAATCGAAGCTGAAACCCAACACCAAGAATACAATCAACAAAGCCCTGTTCACCTCTTTCAAACAGGGCAAGACCGATTACAAGGTATTGGACCTTCATCCCAAGCTCAGAATCTGGCACAAGATTCTGCTCAACTGCATAAACCAGAGACCAAAGGGCAGTTCCCCAGACTACATCAACTTCAACCAGAAGGCGATGTTGTTTTTCATCCAAGACAAGAAGAAGATCTGCCTTCCCTACTTCTTGTTCTCCTACTTGAAGGAGTGTATCCGGAAGTCTAGGACTACTGCCTCCATCAAGTCAGCAATCAAGTATATCCCTTTTGGGAGATTGTTGTCTGATCTCTTCATTGAGAGTGGCCTCATTCAAGATCTGGTCAATGCTGGATGCACAGAGGATCTGACCACCATTGTCAGTGATGTCTTCACTGCAAATTCTCTGAAGAAAATGGGTCTAGTCAAGAAGAAGATTGCTCTTGCCCATGAAGACACATCTTCTGAAATCAGAAGTAGAAGGGTGCCTCTGAATGACTACCCTCTGAATGACTACCCTCAGAAGTAGAAGGGTGCCTCTGAATGACAATCCTGAAGCCATTAGGTGCTATGTTGAAGACCTAAGAGCTCAAGGCTATGAAATTGATCTCGATGAATTCTTCAGAAGACTTCCGCCAGCTCCAGAGTTTCCTTCTCCTACCAAGAAGAAAGTTCAGAGGAAGATGATCTTAGAAGAATCTTCTGAGGAATCAGATGTCCCTCTGACCAAAGGGAAGAAGGCTGGTCAATCCAAGAGAAAACATGATGAATCCAGCAAGCCAGATGATGGTGATGATGGTGATAATGAGGATGGTCCTCCTTCTCCTAAGAAGAAGAAGAAGCAGGTCAGAATAGTGGTGAAGCCTACCCGGGTGGAACCAGCTGCTGAAGTGATCAGAAGGATTAAAACTCCTGCCAGAGTGACAAGATCATCAGCACAATCAAGTAAGTCTGCAGTTGCTTTTGATGATGATTTGAATTTATTTGATGCACTCCCCATCTCAGCCATGCTCAAACAATCTTCAAATCCACTCACTCCCATTCCTGAGTCCCAACCAGCTGCACAAACCACCTCTCCACCACATTCCCCAAGGTCTTCATTTTTTCAACCTTCTCCTACTGAAGCACCTCTCTGGAATTTGCTCCAGAACCAACCCTCTAGGCCAGATGAACCAACCTCTCCCATTACCATCCAGTATAACCCATTAACTTCTGAACCCATCATCCATGAACATCCAGAGCCCAACCAATCAGAACCTGGACCCAGAACCTCTGATCACTCTGTCCCAAGCGCATCAGAACGTCTGGCTCCCCGAACCACTGATACAGACTCTTCCACAGCCTATACACCTGTATCCTTCCCAACCAATGTTGCTGACTCTTCTCCTTCCAACAACTCTGAATCCCTTCGAAAATTCATGGAAGTTAGAAAAGAAAAGGTGTCTACCTTAGAAGAATATTATCTCACTTGTCCAAGCCCTAGGAGATATCCTGGCCCTAGACCTAAACGTCTAGTAGACCCAGATGAACCTATCTTGGCCAATCCTTTACATGAGGCAGACCCTTTGGCTCAACAAGCTCACCTTGCCCCTGACCAACAAGAGCCAGTTCAACCAGAACCTGAACCAGAACAATCTGTGTCTAACCACTCCTCAGAGAGATCACCCCATCTTCTGGTTGAAACTTCAGCACCTCACCTTGGAACCTCTGAACCAAATGCTCAAATGTTTAACATTGGCTCTCCACAAGGTGCCTCTGAAGCTCATAGCAGCAATCACCCAGCCTCTCCTGAAACCAACCTCTCTATAATTCCCTACACTCACCTCCGACCCACATCTCTCTGTGAGTGCATCAATATTTTTCATCATGAAGCTTCATTGATGCTACGCAATGTGCAAGGTCAGACTGATCTAAGCGAGAATGCTGAATATGTGGCTGAAGAGTGGAACAGTCTGAGCACTTGGCTAGTGGCTCAAGTTCCAGTTATGATGCAGCTCCTGAATGCAGAGGGAAGTCAGAGGATCGAGGCTGCAAAGCAAAGGTTTGCTAGAAGGGTGGCTCTTCATGAACAAGAACAAAGACATAAGCTACTTGAAGCTATTGAAGAAGCCAAACGAAAGAAAGCACAAGCAGAAGAAGCTGCACGTCAAGCAACAGCTCAAGCTGAACAAGCCAGATTAGAGGCAGAACGACTTGAAGCTGAGGCTGAAGCTCTTAGATGCCAAGCACTTGCACCCGTAGTTTTTACTCCTGCTGCCTCTGCTTCCACTCAAGCTCCTCACGCTGCTCAGCATGTTCCTTCCAGTTCTACACAGCCAAACTCGTCCAGACTCGACGTTGTGGATCAACGTCTTGACACTCATGAGTCTCTGCTAATTGAAATGAAGCAAATGATGATGGAACTTCTGCGTCGATCTGATAAACCCTAGCTTTAGGATCTCTTCGTTTTTATTTTTTTTCTTCTTTACCTTGTTTTATTTTGTTAACCTCTGGTTCTTTCTTGTTAATCTTTACTTTGCTCGTTTGTGATTATCTATGCATATATATATATATATATTTGACATTATGTTTGCAAAATCTTCTTATTCATAATAAACTGCGTTTACATCATACAATTTTTTTTCTTTTTCCTAAAACCCTAGAATGGAGGATCCCTCCTCATTCTTCTGCACTCCTGGCGCTGCTCTGACCTCTCCTTCTCCAGACGCTCCAGTGCATACTGGATGTTGTTGAGACTGTCTTTTAGCTCATCCCTCTCCAGAATCTCTTCTGCAGTCTTGAGCTTCTTTTCCAAGATCTCTTTTTCTTCCAGCAGCTTTAGTTCAAGCTGGCTGAGTTCTTGCACTTCCTCCACGAAGGCAAGAAATTCCCTCAAGTCTTTCTTCAACTCTGGACGCAGGTCCTCCTCCAGCAGTGTCCGTGTTAGCTCTGAGATGGTTGTTGTACCCTCTGGATGCCTAATGTTGAGGAACAAGTCCTCTTCGAAGGCTCTCTTTCTCAGCTCCTCTAATGCGATCATGTATGATGCCATTTTTTTTTGTATTATTCGAGTTGTGAAGCTTACCCCATTCTTCATCGCTTTATATAGGCTTCACCTTCTCTCTGAAAGTTAATGCTCCTACGGTTTCTCGAGGTTAAGTTCTTGGTAACTGACCCTTTTCTTTACTCCATTGGCCGGTGGTAAACGTTCCTCTTGTGCATTAACTCTTCTATTTACTTCGCCTAACTCTGATTCATGCATCGTTTTAATTTTCTTTAAACTTAGACCTTCTCTAAGGGGGAGTACCTTGTACTTCAAGCTAAGTTTTTCACACCCCAAGCTTTTTGCTTATGACAAAAAGGGGGAGTACACCCAGTTTTTGATGTGTAAGATGTGTTAGTGTGATTTATTTTTCTTTTGGAGAACTTAAGAGTTCCACCTTTTTGACCATAGATGTGTCACTGGGCAAATACAAGGAATACATTTCACTTCTTCTAAAGTGATATTAGTTTGACTCTGATACCCAAGACTCTGATACCTTATCGTTAACTCTGATTACTTATGCGCTCTGATTACTCTATTTTCATCTATGTCATAAGTTTTTCACTCTGAACTCTTATATTATTTAGCTCAGAATCTAGACTCTTCTAACGTTTTCATCAAGTATTAGATTCAGGGGGAGCTAAGCTCAGAATCAAGCAGTGACTTGAATTCAGAATGAGCAAGATAAACTATTCACATCAGGATAAGTCTTGTTCTATATCTCTAAAATCTGAGTGAATTCAGTTTAATGTTTAAGAATTGTTCATCAAAAATCTTAGTTTTGTCATCATCAAAAAGGGGGAGATTGTAAGTTCAAGTTTTGATCTAGTAGTACAACTCTATGTTTTGATGATTACATGTTAACCTTTTGATATGAACAATTGTGGTACTCTAATGTGTTTTTCTGAGTGTGCTATTTACAGGCTCTGACCTCTATTCAATCTCACACAAATCAGAAGCACTGTGCTTAAAGAGTGACCCAAGCAACGCTTTCGCATTGACCATGTTCAACATGAACAGTGGAAAAGCTTCAGAAGTTCTGAAGCTACACAAACTCTGATGTGGACTCAGTCACTAGGAGCTCTGAAGATCCAGAAGTTCTGATAACCTAGAAACACTGAAGGTTTAGATGTTCTGATGGTGTAGAAGACTCTGAAGATACAGAAGCTGAATAGTGGAAACTCTGAAGTCCAGAAGCAAGAAACTCTGAAGACCATGTACTTCCCTCTGAGTTCAGAATCAGAAGATACAATGATCAGAGGATCTGTGCTTTCCCTCTGACTCTGATCAACCGGCTTCACAAGTTCCAACATGAAGCATTCCCCTGATCAGAAGTCTCCTAGGTTTAAAGGTCATGTCACTATCCAAGTACAAAAGCAACTGTACCATCCTGACGACCTACCTAACGTTCTCAGCCATAGCAGAAGCTGGAATTTCCAGAACTGCCCTCCAACGGTAGCATTTCCCATGCAACGTTCAACCCTAATCCTTGGAGTATAAAAGAGGCTGAAGACTGAAAGAAGTGGCTAGAAGCATTCACATACGCGCAAGACAAATTCAAATTCTTCTAAGCTTTCTTTCATCCTGAATTTCATTGTGTTTACTATAAGCTTTTTAGAAGCACTTTCTTTGTAAACAAGAACTTCATATACAGTTGTATAGTTTTCCTTTAGGAGATCAAGGTTGATCGGATCCTAGAGAAGACTAAGAGAGTGAATCTTAGTGTGAGCTAAGTCAGTGTAATTGTTAGTCACTTGTAGGTTTCAAGTGCAGTTGTAACTCTTACCTGATTAGTGGATTGCCTTCATTCTAAGAAGGAAGAAATCACCTTAACGGGTGGACTGGAGTAGCTTGAGTGATTTATCAAGTGAACCAGGATAAAAATCCTTGTGTGCTTTTCTATCTCTTATTCTTAGCACTTAAGTTCTCGAAAGATTTGTCAAAATCTTTAAGGTGGAAGTTTTATCTTGAAAACGTTATTCAAACCCCCCCCCCCTTTCTACCGTTTTTCATACCTTCATCATTAAACCGGTGAAGGCACGGGTTCACAGTTTAAAAGTTCAACCTTAATCAAACCAGGGTTGGCGCGGTAATAATTAAATATATTTTTAATCACTTTAAAATATAATTTTATAGCGGTAAATCTTTTAATGCATAGTAAAATATTTTTTATTACTTATAAAAAATTATATAATATAGTAATATATATTAACATTTTTTTTTTGCTTCATCAGAATACCTATATTAACATTTATTGTGTACTTATTTCTTATTATATTCAAAAAAATATAATCTAATATATAGTTAATATGTGTATTTTGTTAAGAACATGATATATCTTGTTGCTCGTGACGTAGTTTCAAAAGAACAGGCGGTTAATGTCCTTGGAATTTGGAAACAAGTGAGATACGTGCGTTAATTATAAATAAATTAAACAGTTTGCAGTTTTATACTATAACCTGCCATAAAACTGCCATGGAGTGGTGGTACAATCCTCTTTTTGCACCTTCCACGTCTTGACTTCGAATCCAGCCGGCTGCAGCTTCATTTTTTGATGACAAGGTATGAAAAACACTAGAAAGGGGGGGGGGGGTTTGAATAGGGTTTTAAGTTTAAAAACTTTCCCTTAAGATTTTAGCAAATATTCTCGGTTTCAAGAACACAAAGTGCAAGAGATCAAGAGAGAGAGAGAAAAGAACACAAGTATTTTATCCTGATTCACTTGATAAATCCCTCAAGCTAATCGAGTCCACCCGTTAAGGTGATTTCTTCCTTCGTAGAATGAAAGTAATCCACTATCGAAAGATTGTTACAACTGCACTAGCACACCTTGCTCAGTGACTAACAAATCTAAGAACTAGCAACACTAAGACAAACAAGCCTTAGTCTTCTCAAGAAATCTGACCTCACTAGTCTCTCAAGGAACTACAAACAAATTGTAGAAGGTTTAGGTTTACAATGAGTTGCTTCTAAACAAGCAGGAGTAAACACAATAAGAACAATGAAGAAATATTGCTAAAGTATTTTGCTTGAAGGTTTTCACTTGTATTGCTCAATAGTTTCTTAGCCAATTTATTCTCTCTTCAGCCTATTTATACTCCAAGGTGAGATGTTGTATAAGTTGAAAGAATCTACCCATTGGAGGGAAATTCTGGAAATTCCAGAACCTGCTGTGGCTGAACTTCGTAGGTAAGACGGTCAGAATAGTACAATGATTTTGTACTATTGAAAATGACATTGCCTTAGCCTAGTTGACTTCTGATCTTGACGACGCTTCATGTTGGAACTTGTGAAGCAATTGATCAGAGTCAGAAGGAAGCTTCGATCCTCTAACCTTCAGAACTTATGCTTCTAGACCGTTCACTCTGAACATATGGTCTTCAGAATTAGAAGCGCTTTGGTCTTGAGAGCCAGCTTACTCTTGGACTTCAGAATCTTCAAGTCTCAGCTTTTGGACCGTTCACTCAGAACTTCTGGTCTTTAGAGCTTCAGTACTTGAATCTTCAGAGCCCACATGAGAGCTTTAATCTTCAGAACATCTGAAGTGTTTACTATCGTTCAGAAGAACGTAGTGATTGCCAAAGCGTTTCATTGGTTACTCTTTGATCTTTATGTTCTGATGAATATATCTTTGGGTCAGAGTCAGAACCTGTTTGTCCAACACTTAAAAGACAAACGTTAGAGTACCCTAATTGTTCATACCTAAATATAAACTTGTTATCATCAAAACATAGAGTTGTACCACATGACCAAATCTTGGTCTTACAAGCATAACCATTTCATATAAGGACCAAGATTCAGAAGTTGCTGAATTAGAAGCAACTACATCAGAAGATGCTGCTACAACTATGATCCACCTCGTCATAAGAAGTGTAGAGTAATAGCTTCTCACCCTGAAGAATTGATTCTGGGCAATAAAGATGAACAAGTCAGAACCAGATCAACTTTCAAACCTTCTGAAGAGACTCTTCTAAGCTTAAAGGGTTTGGTCTCTCTGATTGAACCATCTTCTATTGATGAAGCTCTTCAAGACCAAGATTGGATTCATGAGGGAAGAAGAATTGAATCAATTCACCAAGAATGATGTTTGGAATCTTGTCCAGAAACCCAAAGATGTCCACGTCATCGGAACCAAGTGGGTGTTCAGAAAATAACTCAATGAGAAGGGAGAGGTTGTTATAAACAAGGCAAGACTTGTTGCACAAGGCTACAGTCAACAAGAAGACATATATTACACTGAGACCTTTGCTTCTATAGCAAGGTTAGAAGCTATAAGGTTGTTCATTTCATTTTTTCTATGAATCACAACATTATTCTTCACCAAATGGATGTCAAGAGCGCGTTCCTCAACAATTACCTTTCTGAAGAAGTGTATGTTCATCAACCCCCTGGGTTTGAAGATGTTAACCATCCTGACCGTGTCTTCAAGTTGAAGGAGTCTCTCTATGGTTTAAAGCAAGCTCAAAGAGCATGGTTTGAGAGACTTAGCTCATTTCTCCTAGAAACTGAGTTTGTAAGGGGTAAAGTTGATACAACTCTCTTTTGCAAATCTTACAAAGATGATATTCTGATTGTGCAAATTAATGTTGATGATATTATATTTGGCTCTGCTAATCCCTCTCTTTGCAAGGAATTTTCTATGTTAATGCAGGATGAATTTGAAATGAGTATGATGGGATAACTCAAGTATTTTCTGGGTATTCAAGTAGATCAACAACCAGATGCAATGTACATTCATCAAAGTAAATATACTAAAGGACTTCTGAAGAAGTTCAACATGTCAGAATGTACTCCAACCAAGACACCAATGCACCCTACATGCATTCTGGAGAAAGAAGATACAAGTTTAAAGGTTTGTCAGAAGCTCTATCGTGGTATGATAGGCTCTCTTCTCTATCTGGCTGCATCCAGGCCAGATATTCTGTTTAGTGTACATTTATGTGCTCGTTTCCAATCAGATCCTAGAGAAACTCACTTAACTGCGGTTAAGAGAATTCTCAAATATCTGAAAGGTTCCACTAACTTAGGCTTGATGTATAAAAAGACATCAGAGTATAAGCTTTCAGGTTATTGTGATGCTGATTATGCTGGAGATAGAACTGAAAGGAAAAGTACTTCTGGAAATTGCCAATTTGTGGGAAGTAACTTAGTCTCATGGGCAAGCAAGAGGCAATCTACATTTGTATTATCTACTGTAGAGGCAGAATATAAATCAGCTGCTATTTGTAGCACTCAGATGCTCTGGATGAAACATCAGCTAGAAGATTATCAAATCTTTGAGAGCAATATCTCAATCTATTGTGACAACACTGTTGCTATTTCTCTAAATAAGAATCCTATCTTACATTCAAGGGCCAAGCACATTGAGGTAAAGTATCACTTTATTAGAGATTATGTTCGGAAGAGCGTACTTCTTCTGAAGTTTTTGGATACTGGCCATCAATGGGCAGATATCTTCACAAAGCCCTTAGTAGAGGATAGATTAAAGTTTATTATGAAAAATATGAATATGGATTCTTGTCCAGTATGAAAATGTGTTCAGAATCTCTGACTATGATACTTGTGGTCTCACCAGAAGTTGTCTAGTTTAGAAGGTAACTTAATCAGAAGATGAGTAGCCATTGGTATTCCTTCAAAGATAAGACAGCAAATGCGTGTCAGTTTTTCTGATGTCTCGTTCCTTGTGCTTCTTAGGAATTTCTGTCATAATGATTACTTTCACTTAATTTTCTCCACCGCATGTTACTTTCATTTATTACCATTAATTTTCAACCGTTGATTTTTAACTTTACTCTTTTGATGTTTCAACTACTCAACGGTTACTTTCAAATCACTTACTTACCCACTATTCACCAACGTTTACTCACACGTTCACACTGCAATTGATTTCAAAAATCTCCTTTGCATTCTCTCTGCACTTATCTCTCCATACCATTCTTCACTAAGCCTCCAACCTCTTCAATGGCATCTAAGAGCGACAAGCAAGCTGCTACTTTGGAGTTCCTCAATTCCTTCTCACAGGAAGAAAGGGCCAAAAGAATGGCTGATACTTACGATGGTCTCGTCAATCCTCATCTCCATGTGGGAGGTTCTTCATTTTCCTCCCAAGCTAAACCCAGAAAACCTGAAACAGAGGAAGTTATTCAAGCTCATACAGAAGAGGCTCCAGTCACTTGTGTCCTGACCTTTGATGAACTGACGGTTCTCTGCGAACCTAGGGTTGATTTTAACAACCTTGAACTGAATTGGGTAAATTTGAAGGATGAAGTTGCTGCTCAGGAATGGGGAAGTTACTTCAATCGTTTGCCTGGGCCAGTGTACGTGAAGCTGGTCAAAGAGTTATGGAGGAAGTCTGATTGTAATGAAGTCCAGATCGTCTCCAACGTTCTAGGTCAGAAGATCGTCATCACTGAAATTTCTATTGCCAAGCTTCTGGGAATGGAAATAAGAAGGGCAAACGGTTTCAGAATGTGGACAACCAGTCGAGATTAATCAAAGACTTTCTCAATCTCCATCTTTTTGCCAAGAAGGATTCAACGAAGTCTGAATTCAGGACAAAGGATATCTCGGCCAACCTGAGAGTCTGACACAAGATTCTCCTCACCTGCATTAATCCCAGGCCATCCTCTAGCTCTCCAGATTACATGAATGCCACTCAGAAATGCATCCTCTACTGCCTGGACAGAAGGTTCAAGCTCTGCATTCCATATTTTCTTTTCAGTATCTGAAGGATGCAGTGAAGAAATCAAGGACAACTACCACCTCTAACAAGGCCTTTATCAAGTACATTCTGTTTGGAAGGCTGCTTTCAGATAATTTCATAGAGAATGGATTGGTACAATTTCTGAAGGACTCTAACTTCACAGATGATCTGACAGTAGCCACAGGAGAGGCAATCAACGCCAAGACCCTTCACAACATGAAACTTATTGAGAAGATCATTGTGAAGCCCATAAAGGAATCTGCAGATGATATGATTCGAAGGCGAATCTATATCGATGGTTATCCACTCTGGTCCAAGCAGGACTCTCCAAAAGCCATTGTGGAGTATCTGAACGCCATGAGGGATGAAGGCGTTGACATAGACCCTGAAGATTTCACCAGGCACCTTCCAGAGACTCCTGATGTTGATGTTCCTAGGAAGAGGAAGAAGAAGTCAGAAACCTCTGATGATGAGCAGAAGGTAAAAAGGAAGAAGGTCAAGAAGGATGCTGCTACGACAGCCCTGAATCAGAATTCAGCTCCAAGGCCTACCAGAGCTTCTGCACGTCATGCAAGTAAGCCTGCCTTTGCTTCTGTCTCAATTTCACTTACCACCATTGATGAAACTCAACTTTTTCCTCCTCCTTCTACTACTACCACTCCAACTACAATCCCCTTAACCTCTCCACTCATTTCCCTCACTGTACCCATACCAACTCAAGCTACTACCATCACCACAACCACAGTTACAACCACATGCGAACAACAAATTCCCAAACCTCCAAGGGTCGATCTTCTAGAGATCTTACGTCAATCCACCTCTGCACCAAATCCACCAATTCAATTCACTTATACCAGCCTTGTTCCCACCGACTCTGATCAACCTCAACTTATCCAACTTTCTTTCAGTTGCCTTCCCAATCAAGAATGTTGAACCAACCACATCAGAACCTTCTGAGGTTTCACTCAAAAAATACTCCCCAGTCGCCTCTAAAGACTTTGTCTTTTCTCAACTAGAAACTACACCCACACAATCTGCTCTTGATCAGACCACTTATGATCGGATGGTCTTAGACCAAGCTTCTGAACAAATGCACTCTGAAGCAGACACTTCTGCTCCAGTAACCTCTGAAGCTTTTAGCTCAACCCTTGCACACACCCCATCTAACCTTGCTCTGATTATATACAACCCACCTTATCCAAACAACCTTCTTGAGTTTCTCATTGGGTTGAGTGTTGAAGCAAGCACCAGGGTTCGCAACTTATATGCAGCCACTGATTCAAGCTTTCAACCAAACTTGGTTGTTGCTCTCTGGGAGGACTTTGAGCATTGGTTAAGAGTTCGCCTTGAAGACATGCTTGAGCTGTCTGATTATGACAAGTCCCAACGGATTAAGGGTACTGCAGAAAGGCAAGCTTCCAGAAATGCAAGAAGACAAGCTGTTGCTGAGTACAAGAGTCTGCTCAATCTAAGAGAGTTGGCTCTGGAAACTAAACGTCGTAGAGAAGAAGAACTGGAAGCATTTGAAGTTCTCTATGAAACTGGATTGGCAGAGTGTGTTCAGATAGAAGCTGAGTATATGAAGAAGCTGTCAGGATGGAAGGTGCTAGCATAGAGGCTCTAGTCAAGGCTGGCATGTTGAAAGCCAAGGCCATTCAGTTAGAAGCTCAGGCTGGATGATCTGAACTTTCTGTGTTGGTTAGATCTTCTACTCCAGTTCCCTCTGGACTTGAAGCAACTCTGGCTACCATTCACGCTGAACAACAGGTCTTCCGGGCTCGCTTGGATCAACAAGACACTATCACCTCTGAAATCCAGAAATCTATTGAGGAGACCAAGCAAATGCTCAAGGAGCTTATGAAAAGAAAATAGTTTTAGGACCTTTTATTCCTTTGCTTCTCATCTTTTTAACCCTCATCATTTATTTCCGTGCTGCTCTTCTTG
The DNA here is from genome assembly GCF_012489685.1 of Lotus japonicus. Lineage (NCBI taxonomy): Eukaryota > Viridiplantae > Streptophyta > Magnoliopsida > Fabales > Fabaceae > Lotus > Lotus japonicus. The sequence goes on along the minus strand of NC_080046.1, from coordinate 32,162,950 downwards.
CACATTATATATATATATATATATATATATATATATATATATATATATATATATATGAATTTTGCTTCTGATCTTTTTTTATTTTCTTCCTTATCTTATCTTGTGAACTTAGTCCTTTTATCTTAAATCAGGGGGAGTACCTAGTACTTCAAAGCTAAGTTTTTCACACTCTTTGTCCTTTTTGCGTATGCCAAAAAGGGGGAGTACAACCTACGTTTTTGATATATTTTAAGTTTTTGGAGATTAAGTGATCAATCTTTTTTACTATAGATCTTTCATGAGGCAACAACAAGGAATACATTCCACTTCTTCTGAAGTAATTATATACTCTGATCTATTATAGTTCTAACTCATTATATTGCATATGTCATGTGTCGAACTATTAATATTGCTCTGATTGATATCACTCTGATCACTATCTCAATATAGCTCAGAATCTAGACTATTCTAACGTTTTTATTAAGTCTTAGATTCAGGGGGAGCTTAGCTCAGAATCAAGCTCTAGACTTGGATTCAGAAGGAGCTAAATAAACTATATATATCAGGATAATTTTAACTCTAATACCTTAAACTCTGGGTGTATTCAGTTTATTGTTTAAGAATTGTTCATCAAAATACATGGTTTTGTCATCATAAAAAAGGGGGAGATTGTAAGACCAAGATTTGGTTAGGTGGTACAACTCTATGTTTTGATGATAACAAGTTTATATTTGTGTACGAACAATTATGGTACTCTAACGTTTGTCTTTTAAGTTGTTGTTCCTATGTTTGATTGTCTGCATTTTAGCTAAGTATGTTTGTGTGATCAAGTTAGGTTATTATTGGAAGCTTTTGTGCGCCGTCAAGGAATATTCTTGGGGTAATCAAACCCGGTTCAAGGGGGTTTGATTTGGAGCTATTTATGGAAGTTCTAATCTGCTTATTTATTGATTGCCCGAGGATCATGGGCAGATTCGCTTCCTGGTTGTTTCTAATAACAACTTCCTAATTTTGTGTATGGACCGTGTGATCTTTCAAGCCCAATAAAGACAAGGCCTGGAAGACTGTATATGAAGACCCAAGACCTAGGCTCTAGGTACTGAACGTATTATTGCATTAGGGTTTTCATCGAGTTTATACTGTTCTTGTACTCTTAGCAGCTTTATGCTATTGTTGTGAGCTAAGAGTTGAGTGTTTTCTGAAGATATGAAAAACGATAGAAATGGGGGTTTGAATAGCGTTTTAAAACTAAAAACTCGACCCACTTGAGATTTAAATAAATCTCTCCAACCACCAAAGATAAAAGTGCTAAGATAAGAGTTAAGGAAAGCACACAAATGATTTTATCCTGGTTCACTTGATAAATCCCTCAAGCTAATCCAGTTCACCCGTTAAAGTGATTTCTTCCTTCTTAGAATGAAGACAATCCACTAATCAGAGTTTGTTACAACTGCACTTGCTACCTGCAAAGTGACTAACAATACACTGACTTCGCTATCACTAAGATTCATTCTCTTAGTCTTCTTTAGGATCCGACCAACCTTGATCTCCTAAAGGAAAATCAAACAACAGTTTGAAGGTTTGGGTTTACAAAGAAATGCTTCTTAGAAAGCTAATAGTAAACACAATTAATACAATGTGAAGAAAGAATGCTTTGAGATAATATTTGATTTCGCGTGAGCTTCTACAAAGTTTCTTCTTAAAAAGCATCTTGCATCTTCAGCCTCTTTATATACGCCAAGGAATTAGGTTTGGAAGTTTGCATGGAATGCTACCGTTGGAGGGCAGATCTGGGTTTTCCAGGTTCTGCTGTGGCTGAATCAGTTAGGTAAGGTCGTAAAGAATGGTACAATTGCTTTTGTACTTTGGATAGCGACATGACCTTTATCCTTGTTGACTTCTGATCAGAGTGATGCTTCATATTGGAACTTGTGAAGCTTGGTGATCAGAGTCAGAGGGAAGCTTGGATCTTCTGACCTTTGTACCTTCTGCTTCTGGACTCAGAGGAGAAGTACTTGGTCTTCAGAGCCAGCTTACTCTTGGACTTCAGAATCTTCACTACTCAGCTTCTGGACTTTCAGAGCTTCTGGACCTTCAGAGCTTCTGATACTTCAGAGCGTCTGATCCTTCAGAGCTTCTAGTGAGCTGAATCCATATCAGAGCTTTATGATCTTCAGATCTTCTGAAGCTTGATCTACTGTTCAGATTGAACATAGTACTTGCGAAAGCGTTGCAGAGGTTACTCTTTTAGCAAAGTACTTCTAAATTATGTGAAATAAGACCAGAGTCATGGCCTGTCATTAGAACACTCAGAAAACAAAGTTAGAGTACCATAATTGTTCATACATAATAGTTAACATGTAATCATCAAAACATAGAGTTGTACTACTAGATCAAAACTTGATCATACAATCTCCCCCTTTTTGATGACGACAAAACCAAGTATTTTTGATGAACAATTCCTAAACAATAAACTGAATTCACTCAGAGTTTAAAGAAAAGAAGTAAACTTATCCTGAGGTGAATAGTTTATGTTGCTCATTCTGAATCCAAGTCATAGCTTGATTCTGAGCTTAGATCCCCCTGAATCTAAGACTTAATGAATACATTAGTAATTTCCAGATTCAGAGCTAAATAATAGAAGAGTTCAGAGTGAGAATTTATGACATAAATAATATGTGAATATCAGAGCGCATAAATATTCAGAGTCAGGAGCAAGGTAAAATTATCAGAGTCAGCCAAAATAGCATATGATCACTTTAGAGGAAGTGAAAATGTATTCCTTGCAAATGCCCACGGACAGATCTATAGTCATAAAGAGTGGAACTCTTAAATTCTCCAAAAGAAATAGAATAGCTTACACATCAAAAGCTGGTTGTATACTCCCCCTTTTTGTCATAAGCAAAAAGCACGGGGTGTGAAAAAACTTAGCTTGAAGTACAAAGTACTCTCCCTTAGAAGAGGTCTAAGTGTAAAAAGATGGAGAAAAGAATAAGAAATTTAAGAAAGACGTTTTTAATTAATGCATATGCAGAAGGTTAAATGAATGAGTGGAACGTTTACCACCGACCAAGGAGTTAAAGGTAAACATCTGTTACCAATAAACAAACCTCGAGAAACTGCTTCAGCATTAACTTTTGTAGATTGAACTGAACTTATAAATTGCGGTTAAAGCATATCAGTCTTCACATCTTGTTTTCACTTGAGTTTAAAATTGCAATGGCATCCTTCATAGCATGCATCGAGCAATTGAGGAAGAAAGCCTTAATTTGATGAAGAGATCTTCATGAATGTGAGCCGTCCAGAGGAACCGAGCGTCTATAGTCTGACAAACATGAGTGAGAATTAAGTAATGATAAACAAGAATTATGCAAGCATATATAAAAGCAATAATTGAATAGAAGAACCAGAGTTAAAACACGAATAACATAGTAGAAAAACAGAATAAAGAGAGTTCCTAAAGTCTAAGGTTTAGGTGTCCTCTTCAGAAGTTCTGCGCGCATCTCTTTTAGACTCTGAAGAAGAGCTTCATGAGAATCAAGTCTTTGCTCAATGAGATCAATTCTTGAATATGACTGAGCTTGAGCAGACGCTTCAGCTTGATCAGAGTGAGGAACTTGAGCAGATGTGGAGGCAACATCAGTAAATGGAATGATTCCAAGTGCTTGATTTCTGAGTGCCTCAGCTTCACCTTGTAATTTAGCTGCTTGTTCCAGAGCTTGCAACCTTGCAGCTTCACGTTGTTCTGCTTCAAGCCTTGCAACTTCTTCTTCTTGTTCTTTCTTCTTTCTGGCTTCGTCAATAGCAGCATGAAGTTGATTTCTCAACCTTTGTTCATTCATTGCTTCTCTTCTTCTGAAACGCTGACTAGCAGCTTCAATTCTTTGATCCCTTTCAGGCAGTAAGAAAACCTATCATCACTGCCACTTGGTCAAGCATCCAAGTGCAAAGACGATCCCAATCTTCAGCAACCAAGTGTGGTTTCTCAATGAGGTCAGTGCAACCTTGCACATTGCGAACCCTTAAAGATTCTTCATGATTAAATGAGTTGATGCAATCTAGCAGGGTTGTTGGTCTCGGTTGAGTATAGGGAACAATGGAAAGATGGGTTTCAGACGAAGAGGGATGATTGCAACTTGTAGCTTCAGAAACACCATGAGGAGAACCAATTTGCACAATTTGGGGTTCAGAGTAATTGGTCTCAGGGTTTTGATGAGAAACTTCAGTCTCAGGATTTGGAGATTGGTCAGAGACAGAGTTTTCATTTTGAGGTGGAGGAGAAAGAGGACGAGGTGGTCGTACTGAAGACAAAGGAACAACATGGATTGGAAAATCAGGAGCTTCCACAGGTTCTAGCCTTGGTCTAGAGTAGCGGTTTGGACTTGGAACAGTTAGGAAATGTTCATAAATTTCTGAAACTCTTTCTCTGGCAAGTTGAAAAAATTGGCGAGAAGCCTCAGATTTATCTAAAGGAGAAGAAAATGGAACATTTGTAGGAAAAGAAACAGAGGGAGCAGGAGAGAGAACTTCTCTATCAGAGGGTTCCTCATTTGAGTGATCAGAGGGTTGAGGCTCAGAGTTGGATTTTTCAGGGTTTGGTATCTCTTGAGCTTGTGTCTCAGAAACTATTGGTTCAGAGGTTTGTGGATTGTATGGAAGAATAATGGGTGAGGTTGGTGTAGTGGACTTAGGTGTTTGAAGCATTTTCCAGAGGGGTTCTTCCTCAATGGAGGGTTGAAAGAATGAAGCCCTAGGTGGGGAAGTGTGTGAAGTAGGTTGATCAATTTGTGCGGGTTCAGGGTTGGAAGTAGCAGGAATTGCATCAATCAGATTTAAATCATCATCATCAGAAAGAGTAATCAACTTACTTGAAGCTCTGACTGCAGATCTTGTGACTCTGGTAGAGATTAAAGGTTCCAGATGAATGACTTGCGTTGCAATTCTGACCTTCTTGGCCTTCTTTTGAGGTGGTGGTTCATCATTATCATCATCATCACCATCAGAGGGATCCTGTGTCTCAGAGGGTTCAACTTGCTTTCTCTTGGTCTTCTTCCTGGGATACTCGAAATTCGGAGGCTCTGGAAGATTTCTGAAGAATTCATCCACGTCAATCACAAAGCCTTGTTGCTTCAGATCTTCCAGATAGAACCTGATAGCCTCTGGATCATCAGCCTTTGACCGAGAGGGTAGTCCTTCAGAGGGATTTTTCTTCCTCTTGACTTTGCAGTAGCCGGGTTAACCTCAACTTTTGTTTCCACTAAGCCCATTCTCTTCAATGATGTGGGAATGAAGACATCTCCAACAATTGTTGTTAGGTCTTCTGTGCATCCAGCTTTGGTCAGAGCAGAGATCAGTTTGCTCTCAATGAAGAAGTCAGACAGTAATCTGCCAAAGGGTATGTACTTGATGGCAGACTTTTGTGAAGAAGTAGTCCTTGACTTCTTGATGCACTCCTTCAGATAGGAGAAGAGAAAGTAAGGCAGACAGACCTTTTTGTGCTCCTTGATGAAGAAAAGCATCACCTTCTGAGTGAAATTGATGTATTCAGGAGAGCTTCCCTTTGGCCTTTGGTTTATGCAGTTCAGGAGGATCTTATGCCAGATTTTTAGGTCAGGATGAAGATCCTTAGTCTTGCAATCAGTTTTGCCAGGTCTCCATGTAGAGTATAAGGCCTTGTTGACCTTCTCCTTGGTACTTGTCTTGACTTTGGACTCTTGCATCTGAAATCTGTAGCAACGACTTGTATCTGCACCCAGAAGTCTTGCAAAAGATTTCTCTTAGATGATGATTCTTGTAAGGCCCGAGTTTTTAAGTTCATGCTAAGTGAATAAACTTCTTATTCACGATTAGGGTTGATGTAATGTGAAGGGAAACCTGAACGAAAGTTTATTAAATGAAATATATTTATGAAGGAGAAAGTTCAGGAAAAGTTCAAGGATTTCATTATGATCGATAAAAGTTATAGCACGAACGTTTTACGCTTAAACCTAGGTCAGAAACCCTAGTATATAGCTAATTTTCACTTCTAGGCACGATGGCAGTTAATTCCATAAATCTTCAGAGAAATGTTAGAACTTCTCTTTTTCCATATATCACAATCGTTTCGAGGCGAAACTCTAGGATCTACGAACGTCCGATTCCAATCATCGGAAGTTTGCCGAAACCGAATCCCTGGTATTTCAAAACCCTAGAATCACCCGACTTCGGGGACTTTATCTATTCAGAGCTTCAAATGAATATTCTACACGCGTACACCCATTTCTCTTGATGATTTCAATCTTTCTTCAGAAGGAAGTTTTCCATTCCGACATTCGATGCAAAAAGCAACTTATCGGGTAAAATAGTTTTACACCGACTTTGCACCGACTTTGCATTAGTTGCCAAAAATACAAGGAGACATCTTCTTAGCTTAGGAATTCCTTTGCCAAAACCTATCTTAGAATTCATGGAGAATGATGCCGGAAAAATCAGATTCGCGAAACTTTCATTTTCCCGCGAATTTCCAACCTTTATATATAGCAAAGAAAGGAAGAAAAACTCAAATTCTCCTCCATTTCTCTCTTCAAACCCGCGAGCTTCAACAAGGAAGAAGGAAGAAGAGTTTTCTTCATTACTTGCTTGATCGTTGATCCGTTAGTCGCTGCTTCAAGGTTTCGAGGTATAGTCGCTAATCCTTACCTCCGATCGCTTTTTCCATAGCTTTTCTGTAGAGTTTTCTGAGTGGATAGTTTATGGGTTTTTGCAAAACTATCCTGAATCTTTCATTTCTGATTCTAAACCTCTTCTATATGTGCCCAAGATCACTTCTGCCGGATTAGATTTTCCGTTATGTCGCCGGAATTCCGCCGGAATCAATTCTAGCCTAAAATACCCATTTATGTAGTTTTTGAGTAAAGTTCCAACCTTTAGGCTGAAAACTACCGCCTTAGCTTAGTGCTAGTAGGATTAGTTGTCATAAACGTCGTTGGTGACGTCCCTGCAAAATTTTATTTTTGGGATTTCAGTTTTGAAAATCCTAAGTTAAAAATCATGACCAAAATACCCCTGCGACAGTTTTTGATCCGATAATTTTTCCGAGTTCAGAATACCCTTAGTTACGGCTTATGAAAGCATAGGAACCAAGTTTGATCGAAGAAAAATCGAGCCCCATAATTAGCCAAAGTGGCCGAGCCCTATTAAGGGGGAGGAAGAAATTTCCTTTTTCCGAAAACTTGTCTTTCGCGCTAGATTATCGTACCTTAGAGTATAGATTACTTCGAGTAACCTTAGTACGTATCGATAACTTAGTTTTCGATAGATTCTGATAGTATTTCTGTGATTTTGTTTTAAAGGAACTTTCGAGGAATTTCCTGAGGAACAACACTTTGAGTGCGAGGAAGCACTAGTTGGTCATTCTGGAGAACTTTCAGGTGAGGGCTTCTCACTGAATCTCTAGTTAATGCTTAGGGTCGATGTTTCGACATTGTTTACTGTTTATGCACTGAGATTGTGTGTGATTGAAAATGTTTTCTGAGGCTTCGGCTGACAATGTAGATGATTCATCTACTGAATGTTTTTGAAGATTGACTTACATGCTATGTGCTATGTGGGTAATCTAGGATGTGTGGTGCATGCTTTATATGCTAAGTGCTAAGTGTTTATGATGCGATTTATTGATATATGACATGTTGATTGATTGTGATGATTTAAATATGCTTTACACTGGAAATCTGAGATTCTGAATGGTGAGAATAGCGGGCAGGTCATGCCGATTTTATTTTGAGAGTTTTGAGAAAGTTTGATAGGACGAACGAGGTTCGGGCCTTGATTTTGTTTAGTGGATCGAGACATCCTCTGGAAACGACTTGGGATTGGGAGATCCTGCAAATGTATAAGACTTGCGATAAGACAAAATGGAATCTATTTTATAAAGAAAACTCATAAGACCTTAAATAACCTCTAAATCTTTAAGTAATGATAACAACCTCGAAGGAAGGCATTGGAAGTGAAATCTTAATTTTGGAAAACGAGGAGTGTCGTCGGATCCAAGTGTTGAGTATGTTGTCGTTGTGCTGTTGGAGCAGCGTTTGATGTTGTGCTGTTGGAGCAGCGTTTATTGTTGTGCTGTTGGAGCAGCGTGTGTTGTTGTGCTGTTGGAGCAGCGTGTGTTATTGTGCTGTTGGAGCAGCGTGTGTTGTGGTGCTGTTGGAGCAGCTATGTGTCGTTATGAAGTGTGTCTTTTGGTCGCAGAATCGACTTTACCTTAGGGTAAGCTTTTAGAGACTTTAACTTCCCTAGAACACGTGGCGACGTGTCGAGTGAGGTCGGAGACGTTGTTTGACTAATCATTTTGCATACATGCAACATTAATGAGGTATTAACACAGGACGTACTCTGGACCTCGTCGGTTTCCAAAATGGTCATAAGACCCGGAATGCCGTGAAAGAGCGTTTGTAGACGTCTCTTGTAGCAGACCGAAATGGCAGACCTACGGGTTTACTGCTGATCTGACTACCCAGTGGGAGTAAGAGACATCACGGGCCGAAATGGCACCACCGTGGCTGGTGAAGGGCTGATCCGATGATGTCCATCCGTTCCGGATTGCATATTGGTTGACTGGGTTAACCTGCATACATATCACGCAACATGCATACTGACTTAGTTGATGAGTGTGGTTGCTATTTGATAAACTTACTTGGAACATGCTAATTGTTATTATTGTCGTTATGATTTTGTGGAACATGCAACCCTAGGAATGATATCTCTAGTTATAAGCCTAAGTGGCTATCTTTTATTGTACTTATTGGGTTTATTATCTACATAGTTCTTTAGAGTTGACCCTCGCGTCTTCTGTGTGTGTTTTGGCGGACAACGCCTTTTGTCAGATGAATATTGCGGACTGGTACACCATGGTCCACCCTTCGGGGGGGATTAGGTATGAGATGATAGATCAGGACGACCCCGGGTCGTGGGTGGTTGACCCCGCGAGCCACCGAGCGACGTATTCGGGGCGTATCATGGAGGATCACGTGGATAGCGGAGGACTTCTGAGGTCAGGAGTGTTGAGGCGATGCTCTATCAGCTTCAACTTGCCACCGGGCGTTCACTGCGGACCAGGATTCGGAGGACCACCACCTCCACCATTGTCTTCAGACGAGGAGGATCCCTCAGAGGAGATTCCAGTGGGAGTGCCTTCGGCAGGGTCTAGTGCACCCACCGTTGCGATCATCGATGATCAGGGTTCGGGCCCTAAGCCCGTGAGTCCAGCATCGGAGCGCACTGCAGTTGCGAGGGGAGGACGGATAGGGTTAGTAGACTTGGTCATTCTGGATTCTGATTCAGACGACGATCATGCTAGCACATAGTTTTGAGTGTTGGTATGAGCTCCTCGAGTTAGGATTAGTGTAGGAGTAGAGTTTTAGCTCTGACAGTCTTGCTTCAATTGTTACTTAGGGGACAGGGTAGATCCGCCTATAGCTTTTTGTGTGGTTTCCTTACGGGAATCACAGAGAGTTGGTTGGACTTAGGAGGTCGTATTTTCAGGCCATTAGGTCAGCTGATTCTCAGTTTTGAGGGATGGTGTTGCGGGCACTTCACCCTTTTCTTTTGGTTTGTATATATTGCCTTCGGGCGTTACACTTCTCTTTCCGTCACTGGAGGTTTACTCGTGACGAGGTTAATACTACAGCGGGGGCTGTTTATATATTGTATATTAGTTCTGATTATTGTTGTTGTTGGGTTTTATTTAATTCAGTCTTGTCTTAGTTATTATCGAAAAAAAAATATTCACGTTTTTCCGCATTAAGTTTATTTTGGTTACTAAAGTGACGCCACCGAAATCGGGGTGTTACATTGTGGTATCAGAGCACGGTCGAGTCTTTCGGGAGTTGTTGGGGAATAGGTCTTCTGTGCTAGGTTGTGTGACTCTGCAAAGAGTGAAAATTGATTGTCTGCAAGCGATTTTTTCGCTTAAAAATTGATTGAAGTTATTGCTTAATCATATTGTATAGTTATGGAAATGCTATCTTATGATGAGTACTAACTGTTTGTTTGACTAAGCATAGGATGGTAAGCCCTGATCGAATGGCGATGGCAATAGCTACCATGATTGAGGCAATGATGAATCAGGCTGCTGAGGACGCTTACAGACGCGTTGAGGAGGCGGCACGTGAGCAACCTCAACCGCTAATCGAGGCGTCCAAGCACCAGCAAAGCAGGTTGGACCGAGCTAGAACTGGAGGGCCAGTGAGGTCAGGTTTTCAGGAGTATCGACCGTGGAAGCCATACCAGCATCTTGAGGGAAGAGACCCTATTCCGGGATCACGTAAGTCGACGACCGCAACCATTGGCCAGGAGGCTGTGTCATGCTACCGTTGTGGAAAGCTTGGACACTACGCCTTTCAGTGCTCTGTGGCTGGAACAAAATGCTGGAAGTGCAGACAACGTGGACATTTGGTCGTGAACTGTAGGACGTTCCAGGCGGGACCGTCTGATAACAAGATGAAGGACAAGTTTTCCGCCATAGCTAGAGGGGCAAGGAAACAAGTGACCTGTTTCAGATGTGGGATGCCAGGGCACTATGCTAATGCTTGTCCCGACGCGAGGCCCAAATGCTATAATTGTAACAAAATGGGGCATACTGCCGGTCGGTGCAGAGCACCCAAGGCTGAACCAACTGTCAACACTGCTTGTGGTAAGCGTTCTGCTGCTAAAGCAAGAGTTTACACCATGGACGGTGAGAGAGCTGAGGGGTTTGTCAGAGGAGAGCACAAGGACGATGGTAACATTCTAACCATTCTTTCTCATTTCAGTACAATATATTCTATTACTCTCGTAGCGTGTGCAAACACACCTAACTTATTTATACTGTCTAAGCTTTGACCTTATAGTTATTACGCCTACTAATACCTTATTTGAACGTAGCTCGTATTTTAGCTATAGAAGTACCCGAGGTTTAAGATAACACGTTAAGCCTAGAAAGTCGTCTTGTACCGATGCGTCTGACTAGAAGCTAGAAGCTAAGGAATGAATCTTAGCGAGATTTCGTATGGATATTATACCTATGATTTCGGGAGTGTGTAGTTCCGAAGCGACATCATTGAGGATTTAATATCAAGATATTTGTGACTATTGGATGATAGGAACACATTGACTGATCCAGTAGGTTTTTCTAGATTTCCACCTTCGATGTATTAGGTCTGATCAACTTAATATTGAGGGGGTGATATTCGGAATCACAGCTGGCTATGGACTTTGATAGAAGGATTGGTAAGATTAACTTGATCTGATCGAAGATTAGTTGAATTTGGGAGGAAAGTTCGTGTTAAGCACTTGATTGTACAAGATTAAGAATTGAACCTTTGGAAGTTGATGATTGTCGTATAGACATTAATTGGTTGGTTCGTGTGATTACTCCAAGTAGAAGTAGACTCAGTCAAAAGATTTAATGTTGGAAACATATTAGGTATTTTCTCGGAAGTTATGAAGTCATAGGTTATGTGATTACAGAGTGGAATTGTTAGAGACCAAATAGGTTGGATTTAATCAGGTTATAGATGATAGCTTGATAAGTAGCAAGATGGAGAAGAATTAACTTTGAACTAGATTGTTGTAGTCGAGTTCGAGGAATAAGTTTTGATAAGTACATGATTAATTTGTGGAGACATTATAGTCTTAAGAAATGAATTTTCACTTGAAAAGTGTTAAAGGGTCAAAGGACATTACCGATGCAAACTAGATAAAAGTTTAGATTTTAAGCCCAGGAAGTTTAACTTGAATGTGTAAGACTTAGAGAATCGTCAGGAGTTTTCGGGAGTGACTAAGTGTTGAATCAATGATTAAGTAGAAAAAGAAAGTTTTAGCATAAGTTGAATCCTTGAGGTTGTTGATATGGATTTCAAAGAAAATATGCTCAGATTACTAAGTGAGATTTACTAAGTTGGATTGGAATCTTAGGGTTAAGATTGACCTTGAGAGTTGAGAATCACGTACGAGTAGGAGATTGGAGATCTGAAGATGAGTTGCGGATTAAGACCTTGAGGTATAGTATAAGAGAGATCTTGAAGTAAAGAAATTCCGAGTTGTGTAGAGTGTTAAAGTTGGTTATAAGTTGGTAATCGATTGATGTTGATTATGAGACTGCGGACATAATGAACCATGTGATAAGATTTGAATGATGTTAGCATAACAAGTTATGACTATGGATATCCAGATCCAGTTATGAGTGTGAGAACGTGACGACACTTATCAGGTTGTTTGGGTAAGCGGAGGAGTTATAGTTTTAAGAAATGGATATTCACTTAAGGAGTATGAGGGATTAAGAAGTTTATCGACGAGATGGTAATCAAGTTACAAGAAGGACAGTGTTAGTATTAAGATGAATACTTGAAGTTATCATATTTGGACAGGCTACTCAGAGTCTAATAGTGAATGGAACTTTGTCATGGATTTCGGTGATGCATGCTAGAGTTAGCAAGTGAATTTTGCTCAGTTGAATAAGAATCCTATGATTAAGATTGACTTAGGGAGTTGAAAATCATGTATGAATAAGGGATGTAGTGGTGATAGCAGTTACGATAGTAGTTAAACCTCAGAAGGTTGGAGGATCGGATGATAAAATGACTAGTTAAGACCTTTGAGGTACAGTTATGAACTGATCTTCTAGAGGATAAGTCTCGATTTATGCGAAGCGTTAGGAATTTCAGTAAGTCTAAATTGGTTTGAGTAAGGAAGGTCTTGAGGACGGAGACAACAATAATGGATTGTTAGATAATAAGAGGATGATTAGCTTGTGAGTGGTCGATGAATTGATGATAAAGGGGATGAGTCTTGTCATATACAAGGTATTAAGACTCATGGTCGAGTTTTAATTTGAATGATGACTAAGTAGAAGATTGATTTCATGGTGCGAGCGACGATATTTACGGAGTTGGAAGTGACATTAATGGATTATTAGATTCCAACGTAGTGTTTCGTCTAGGAGTGATCAAGCGATTGAGTTGAGTTCTGGATCATGAGTGCACGTCACGAGGACAAGTTGAGCATTCACTCCGGAGCATAGAGATGTACCGAGTTTCTAATCAACAATTTGGACGAACAAAAGCAAAGGAACGAGTGGTTAATGTTGTGCAATTGCACGAATGCCAACAAGTATTACTTCAAACGGAGACCCAACGCAAGTGGTCGAACCGGACAACATAGAGTTGGAAGATGATATGTCTTTTGAGACGCCGTCGAACCAGCATTGGGGCTAGAAGAGTGAAACAATCGAAGGGAAAGCAGAGTGTTTTAGTGAAAAGTTATTTGGAACAAAGACACGGACGGGGCTATATGGGTATTAGAAGAAAAGATCAAGGAATAATATCCAGAACTTTTTACTAACCCTTAAGTTTCGAGGTCGAAACTTTCTTTTTGGAGGGTAGTAATGTAAGGCCCGAGTTTTTAAGTTCATGCTAAGTGAATAAACTTCTTATTCACGATTAGGGTTGATGTAATGTGAAGAGAAACCTGAACGAAAGTTTATTAAATGAAATATATTTATGAAGGAGAAAGTTCAGGAAAAGTTCAAGGATTTCATTATGATCGATAAAAGTTATAGCACGAACGTTTTACGCTTAAACCTAGGTCAGAAACCCTAGTATATAGCTAATTTTCACTTCTAGGCACGATGGCAGTTAATTCCATAAATCTTCAGAGAAATGTTAGAACTTCTCTTTTTCCATATATCACAATCGTTTCGAGGCGAAACTCTAGGATCTACGAACGTCCGATTCCAATCATCGGAAGTTTGCCGAAACCGAATCCCTGGTATTTCAAAACCCTAGAATCACCGACTTCGGGACTTTATCTATTCAGAGCTTCAAATGAATATTCTACACGCGTACACCCATTTCTCTTGATGATTTCAATCTTTCTTCAGAAGGAAGTTTTCCATTCCGACATTCGATGCAAAAAGCAACTTATCGGGTAAAATAGTTTTACACCGACTTTGCACCGACTTTGCATTAGTTGCCAAAAATACAAGGAGACATCTTCTTAGCTTAGGAATTCCTTTGCCAAAACCTATCTTAGAATTCATGGAGAATGATGCCGGAAAAATCAGATTCGCGAAACTTTCATTTTCCCGCGAATTTCCAACCTTTATATATAGCAAAGAAAGGAAGAAAAACTCAAATTCTCCTCCATTTCTCTCTTCAAACCCGCGAGCTTCAACAAGGAAGAAGGAAGAAGAGTTTTCTTCATTACTTGCTTGATCGTTGATCCGTTAGTCGCTGCTTCAAGGTTTCGAGGTATAGTCGCTAATCCTTACCTCCGATCGCTTTTTCCATAGCTTTTCTGTAGAGTTTTCTGAGTGGATAGTTTATGGGTTTTTGCAAAACTATCCTGAATCTTTCATTTCTGATTCTAAACCTCTTCTATATGTGCCCAAGATCACTTCTGCCGGATTAGATTTTCCGTTATGTCGCCGGAATTCCGCCGGAATCAATTCTAGCCTAAAATACCCATTTATGTAGTTTTTGAGTAAAGTTCCAACCTTTAGGCTGAAAACTACCGCCTTAGCTTAGTGCTAGTAGGATTAGTTGTCATAAACGTCGTTGGTGACGTCCCTGCAAAATTTTATTTTTGGGATTTCAGTTTTGAAAATCCTAAGTTAAAAATCATGACAAAAATACCCCTGCGACAGTTTTTGATCCGATAATTTTTCCGAGTTCAGAATACCCTTAGTTACGGCTTATGAAAGCATAGGAACCAAGTTTGATCGAAGAAAAATCGAGCCCCATAATTAGCCAAAGTGGCCGAGCCCTATAAGGGGGGAGGAAGAAATTTCCTTTTTCCGAAAACTTGTCCTTTCGCGCTAGATTATCGTACCTTAGAGTATAGATTACTTCGAGTAACCTTAGTACGTATCGATAACTTAGTTTCCGATAGATTCTGATAGTATTCTGTGATTTTGTTTAAAGGAACTTTCGAGGATTTCCTGAGGACAACACTTTGAGTGCGAGGAAGCACTAGTTGGTCATTCTGGAGAACTTTCAGGTGAGGGCTTCTCACTGAATCTCTAGTTAATGCTTAGGGTCGATGTTTCGACATTGTTTACTGTTTATGCACTGAGATTGTGTGTGATTGAAAATGTTTTCTGAGGCTTCGGCTGACAATGTAGATGATTCATCTACTGAATGTTTTTGAAGATTGACTTACATGCTATGTGCTATGTGGGTAATCTAGGATGTGTGGTGCATGCTTTATATGCTAAGTGCTAAGTGTTTATGATGCGATTTTTGATATATGACATGTTGATTGATTGTGATGATTTAAATATGCTTTACACTGGAAATCTGAGATTCTGAATGGTGAGAATAGCGGGCAGGTCATGCCGATTTTATTTTGAGAGTTTTGAGAAAGTTTGATAGGACGAACGAGGTTCGGGCCTTGATTTTGTTTAGTGGATCGAGACATCCTCTGGAAACGACTTGGGATTGGGAGATCCTGCAAATGTATAAGACTTGCGATAAGACAAAATGGAATCTATTTTATAAAGAAAACTCATAAGACCTTAAATAACCTCTAAATCTTTAAGTAATGATAACAACCTCGAAGGAAGGCATTGGAAGTGAAATCTTAATTTTGGAAAACGAGGAGTGTCGTCGGATCCAAGTGTTGAGTATGTTGTCGTTGTGCTGTTGGAGCAGCGTTTGATGTGGTGCTGTTGGAGCAGTGTTTATTGTTGTGCTGTTGGAGCAGCGTGTGTTATTGTGCTGTTGGAGCAGCGTGTGTTGTGGTGCTGTTGGAGCAGCTATGTGTCGTTATGAAGTGTGTCTTTTGGTCGCAGAATCGACTTTACCTTAGGGTAAGCTTTTAGAGACTTTAACTTCCCTAGAACACGTGGCGACGTGTCGAGTGAGGTCGGAGACGTTGTTTGACTAATCATTTTGCATACATGCAACATTAATGAGGTATTAACACATGACGTACTCTGGACCTCGTCGGTTTCCAAAATGGTCATAAGACCCGGAATGCCGTGAAAGAGCGTTTGTAGACGTCTCTTGTAGCAGACTGAAATGGCAGACCTACGGGTTTACTGCTGATCTGACTACCCCTGTTGGAGTAAGAGACACGCGGGCCGAAATGGCACCACCGTGGCTGGTGAAGGGCTGATCCGTCGATGTCCATCCATTCCGGATTGCATATTGGTTGACTGGGTTAACCTGCATACATATCACGCAACATGCATACTGACTTAGTTGATGAGTGTGGTTGCTATTTGATAAACTTACTTGGAACATGCTAATTGTTATTATTGTCGTTATGATTTTGTGGAACATGCAACCCTAGGAATGATATCTCTAGTTATAAGCCTAAGTGGCTATATATTAATTGTACCTATTGGGTTTATTATCTACATAGTTCTTTAGAGTTGACCCTCGCGTCTTCTGTGTGTGTTTTGGCGGACAACGCCTTTTGTCAGATGAGTATTGCGGACTGGTTCACCATGGTCCACCCTTCGGGGGAAACTAGGTTGGGATGCTGGAACAGGAGCGCGTCGCGGTAGCGAGAGGATGACGGATGGTGCACATAGACTAGGTCGTTCTGGATTTCGAATTCGGACGACGATCATGCTAGCATGTAGGTTTTAGTGCTGGTGTGAGCTCCTCAAGATGGGATTAGTGTAGGAGTAGAGTCTTAGCTCTGAACATCCTTTGTTTCTTTTGGGACAGGGTAGCTTCCCACCTATAGCTTTTTGTGTGGTTCTTTACAGGAATCACAGAGAGTTGGTTGGACTTAGGAGGTCTTGCTTCAGGCCGATGGGCCAGCTGATTCTCAGTTTTGAGGGATGGTGTTGCGGACACTTCACCTTTATTTTCAGTCTGTACATATTGCCTTCGGGCGCTACACTTTTCTTTCCGTCACTGGAGGTTTACTCGTGACGAGGTTACTACTACAGCGGGGGCTGTTTATATATTGTATATTAGTTCTGATTTTGTTATTGTTGGGTTTTATTTAATTCAGTCTTGTCTTAGTTATTATCGAAAAAAAAAAATATTTCACGTTTTTCCGCATTAAGTTTACTTTTGGTTACTAAAGGGACGCCACCGAAATCGGGGTGTTACATTTCCCTTCGCCATGCATCAAACCTACTGGTGAATAAGAATTTATTAACTTGGTATAAACTGAAAAACTTGGGCCTTACAAGGAGGAAGAAAAGATTTTCGCCGTTTCTTGCCCGATTGCTGCACCGTTCGTTGCTAATTGAAGACTTCGAGGTATTGATACTATCCCTCACTTCTGATCGTCAATTCTGTCGTTTTTCTCTATGTCTTTCTGTGCTCAAAGTTTTGAGCTTTTTGTAAAACTGTCCAAATAACTCGATTTCTCTGTCTAAACTTATTCCCTGCATGCCCAAGAGCGTGTTTAGCGGATTATATTTTGCCGAATGTCGCCGAAATTTTTTTTTGTTGGAAAATCCCATTTCTGGACAAAGTCTCATCCTTTAAGCTGAAAATTCACGACTTAGCTTAGCGCTAGTAGGATTAGTCGTCATAAATGTCGTTGGTGACGTCCCCATCCACTTTGTTTTTCGAAAATCCAATTTTGAAATTCTAAGCTGAAAATAATGACCAAAATACCCCTGCGACAGTTTTCGATCCGAAAATTTTTCTGAGCTTAGATTCGTCTTAGTTACGGCTAATGATAACCTAGGAACCAAGTTTGATCGAAGAAAAATTGGCCCACCCAATTGTGAAAAGTGGCCGAGAGCTCCTCATTAGGGGGGGGGGAATTTCGTTTTTTGAAAACTTGTCTTAACGCGTTAGATTGTCGTACTTCAGAGTTTATAATGTTTCGTGTAACCCTAGTACATATTGTTTGCTGAGTTTCTGACTCATTGTGATTGATTTCTGTGAATTTGTTCCAAGGTTCGTTTGAGGAACTTTGTGGATTCGAAGAGGAAGTTTGTGAAGGAAAACTTGGTGAGCGAGCTGGAGAACCTACAGATGAGGGCTACTCACTGATTACTAGATAATGAATTAGGTGTCGACGATTTCGACTTGATTTACTGTTTATGCACTTGATTGTGTTTGACTGGGAAAAACGTTTTCGGAGGCTACGGTTGACAATTGATAATCATTTATTGCTTGATTGTTGTTGAGATTGATTCACATGCTAAGTGCTATCTGGTTAATCTAGGATGTGTGATATTTGCCCTATATGCTAAGTGCTGAATGGTTATTCCTCAATGTGTTGATATATGTGCTCTGACTGTTGGATTGTATTGTTTTGAATATGCAAATACACATATATCTGTTGTTCGTCAGAGTGAGGATAACAGGCAGTAATGCCAGAATTTATCGTGAGATTTTGAGAAAGTTTGACGGGACGAACAGAGATTCGGGCCTTGTTGTTGTTTTGATGGATCGAGACCTTCTCTGGGAATTACTTGGGATTATGTGTAAGATCAAGTTTTGATCTAGTAGTACAACTCTATGTTTTGATGATTACAAGTTAACCTTTTGATATGAACAATTGTGGTACTCTAACGTGTTTTTCTGAGTGTGCTATTTACAGGCTCTGACCTCAACTCAATTTCACACAAATCAGAAGCACTGTGTATAAAGAGCAACCCAAGCAACGCTTTCGCATTCACCATGTTCAGTATGAACAGTGGAAAAGCTTCAGAAGTTCTGAAGTTATACAAACTCTGATGTGGACTCAGTCACTAGAAGCTCTGAAGATCCAGAAAGTCTGATAACCAAGAAACACTGAAGGCTCAGACATTCTGATGGTGTAGAAGACTCTGAAGATCCAGAAGCTGAATAGTGGAAACTCTGATGTCCAGAAGCAAGATACTCTGAAGACCATGTTCTTCCCTCTGAGTTTAGAATCAGAAGAAACAATGGTCAGAGGATCTGGGCTTTCCCTCTGACTCTGATCAACCGGCTTCACAAGTTCCTATATGAAGCATCCCCTGATCAGAAGTCTCCTAGGTTTAAAGGTCAAGTCGCTATCCAAGTACAAAAGCAACTGTACCTTCCTGACGACCTACCTAACAGTCTCAGACACAGCAGAAGCTGGATTTTCCAGAACTGCCCTCCAACGGTAGCATTTCCCATGCAACGCTCAACCCTAATCCTTGGAGTATATAAAGAGGCTGAAGACTGAAAGAAGCGGCTAGAAGCATTCACATACGCGCAAGACAAACTTAAATTCTTCTAAGCTTTCTTTCATCTGAAAATTCATTGAGTTTACTATTAGCTTTTTAGAAGCAAATCTCTTGTAAACAATTCTTTGATAAACAGTTTGTTTAGTTCCTTTAGGAGATCAAGGTTGATCGGATCCTAGAGAAGACTAAGAGAGTGAATCTTAGTGTGAGCTAAGTCAGTGTAATTGTTAGTCACTTGTAGGTTTCAAGTGCAGTTGTAACTCTTACCTGATTAGTGGATTGCCTTCATTCTAAGAAGGAAGAAATCACCTTAACGGGTGGACTGGAGTAGCTTGAGTGATTTATCAAGTGAACCAGGATAAAATCCTTGTGTGCTTTTCTATCTCTTTTCTTTAGCACTTAAGTTCTCGAAAGATTTGTCAAAATCTTTAAGGTGGAA
Source organism: Lotus japonicus (assembly GCF_012489685.1). NCBI lineage: Eukaryota > Viridiplantae > Streptophyta > Magnoliopsida > Fabales > Fabaceae > Lotus > Lotus japonicus. The sequence goes on along the minus strand of NC_080046.1, from coordinate 32,143,397 downwards.
GTTTTATACTGAAAACGTTATTCAAACCCCCCCTTTCTACCGTTTTTCATACCTTCAATTGGTATCAGAGCGCAAGTTCTGATTACCACACCTAACAGTGTTCAGTGATCCAGGCCGGTGTGAAAAACAATGGCTGCCACCACCAGTGAAACTCAAAGAGATGGTTACAATGCAAAGCCTCCTATGTTCGACGGTCAAAGGTTCGAATATTGGAAAGATAGACTGGAAAGTTTCTTTCTGGGTTTCGATGCAGATCTCTGGGATATTATTGTGGATGGCTACGAGCGTCCAGTTGATGCAGATGGCAAGAAGATTCCAAGGTCAGAGATGACTGCAGATCAAAAGAAGCTGTACTCACAACATCACAAAGCAAGAGCAATTCTTCTAAGTGCTATTTCCTATGAAGAATACCAGAAGATTACAGATCGTGAGTTTGCGAAAGGCATTTTCGAATCTCTGAAGATGTCTCATGAAGGAAACAAGAAAGTCAAAGAGTCAAAGGCATTGTCTTTGATCCAAAAGTATGAATCCTTCATCATGGAGCCAAATGAGTCCATTGAAGAAATGTTCTCCAGATTTCAGTTGCTTGTAGCTGGCATACGACCTCTCAACAAGAGCTACACAACAAAAGATCATGTCATAAGGGTCATCAGGTGTCTTCCTGAAAGTTGGATGCCTTTAGTGACTTCAATAGAGCTCACGAGAGACGTTGAGAATATGAGTTTAGAAGAACTCATCAGCATTTTGAAATGCCATGAGCTGAAGCGCTCAGAGATGCAAGATCTGAGGAAAAAGTCCATAGCCTTGAAGTCTAAATCTGAAAAGGCTAAGGTTGAGAAGTCAAAAGCTCTTCAAGCTGAAGAAGAGGAATCTGAAGAAGCATCAGAAGATTCTGATGAAGATGAGCTGACTCTGATCTCCAAGAGACTCAATCGCATCTGGAAGCACAGGCAGAGCAAATACAAAGGCTCTGGAAAGGCGAGAGGAAAGTCTGAATCCTCAGGTCAGAAGAAGTCCTCACTTAAGGAAGTCACATGCTTTGAGTGCAAAGAATCAGGGCACTACAAAAGTGACTGTCCAAAATTGAAGAAGGACAAGAAGCCAAAGAAGCACTTCAAGACAAAGAAGAGTCTAATGGTGACATTTGATGAATCAGAGTCAGAGGATGTTGACTCTGATGGTGAAGTCCAAGGACTCATGGCTATTGTCAAGGACAAGGAAGCAGAGTCAAAGGGAGCTGTTGACTCTGACTCAGAATCAGAAGGAAATCCTAACTCAGACGATGAAAATGAGGTATTCGCTTCTTTCTCTACCTCTGAACTGAAACATGCATTGTCTGATATTATGGATAAGTATAACTCCTTATTGTCTAAGCATAAGAAGCTTAAAAAGAACTTATCTGCTGTTTCCAAGACTCCTTCTGAACATGAGAAAATTATTTCTGATTTGAAAAATGATAATCATGCCTTGATAAATTCTAACTCTGTGCTTAAGAACCAGATTGCTAAGTTAGAAGAAATTGTTGCCTGTGATGCCTCTGATTGTAGAAATGAATCTAAGTATGAAAAGTCTTTTCAAAGATTCCTAGCTAAAAGCGTGGATAGAAGCTTAATGGCTTCAATGATCTATGGCGTAAGCAGAAATGGAATGCATGGCATTGGCTATTCTAAACCAATTAGAAATGAGCCCTCTGTGTCTAAAGCTAAATCCTTGTATGAATGCTTTGTTCCCTCTGGTACCATATTGCCTGATCCTGTACCTGCTAAAGTTGATAAAAACCCTCTTAAAAAGGGATCCTTCTCTATGACTAAATATCATGCAAATATTCCTTTAAAATATCATGTTGAGACACCCAAGGTGATCAGAACCTCTGGGGTAACTAACAAGAGAGGACCCAGAAAGTGGGTACCTAAGGACAAGATTATCTATGTTGCAGATATCCTTGATAGCTCCACTGAAACACCAATCATGGTATCTGGACAGTGGATGCTCGCGTCACATGACGGGAGAAAGGCGTATGTTCCGAGAGCTGAAACTTAAGCCTGGAGGCGAAGTTGGCTTTGGAGGAAATGAAAAGGGTAAAATTGTTGGTACTGGTACTATTTGTGTAGATAGTAGTCCATGCATTGATAATGTGTTATTGGTAGACGGCTTAACACATAACTTATTGTCTATAAGTCAATTAGCTGACAAGGGTTATGATGTTATATTCAATCAAAAGTCCTGCCGGGCTGTAAGTCAAATCGATGGCTCTGTTCTGTTTAACAGCAAGAGGAAGAACAACATTTATAAGATCAGATTATCTGAGTTGGAGGCTCAGAATGTGAAGTGCCTTCTGTCTGTTAATGAAGAGCAGTGGGTATGGCATAGACGGTTAGGGCATGCCAGTATGAGAAAGATTTCTCAGCTGAGGAAGCTAAACCTTGTCAGGGGCTTACCCAATCTGAAGTTCGCTTCAGACGCTCTTTGTGAAGCATGTCAGAAAGGAAAATTCACAAAAGTCCCTTTCAAGGCAAAGAATGTTGTCTCAACCTCAAGGCCGTTGGAACTTCTGCATATCGACCTTTTTGGACCAGTGAAAACTGAGTCTATAGGTGGCAAGAGATATGGGATGGTTATCGTTGATGACTATAGCCGCTGGACATGGGTAAAATTTCTAACCCGCAAGGATGAGTCTCATGCTGTGTTCTCTACCTTCATTGCTCAAGTGCAAAACGAGAAGGCTTGTAGGATTGTGCGTGTCAGAAGTGACCATGGTGGAGAGTTTGAGAATGACAAGTTTGAGAGTCTGTTTGATTCCTATGGAATTGCACATGATTTCTCTTGTCCCAGAACTCCTCAACAAAATGGTGTTGTTGAGAGGAAGAACAGAACTCTTCAGGAGATGGCTAGAACCATGCTCCAAGAAACTGGCATGGCTAAGCACTTTTGGGCAGAGGCAGTAAATACAGCATGTTACATTCAGAACAGAATCTCTGTGAGACCAATTCTGAATAAGACTCCTTATGAATTGTGGAAGAACATAAAGCCCAACATTTCTTATTTTCATCCTTTTGGCTGTGTTTGTTATGTTCTCAATACTAAGGATAGATTGCATAAATTTGATGCTAAGTCTTCTAAGTGTCTATTACTCGGTTACTCTGAGAGATCTAAAGGTTTTACATTTTATAATACTGATGCTAAAACTATTGAAGAATCTATTCATGTTAGATTTGACGATAAGCTTGACTCTGACCAGTCAAAGAAAGTTGAAAAGTTTGCAGATTTAAGCATTAATGTTTCTGACAAAGGTAAAGCTTCAGAGGAAGATGAGCCAGAGGAAGATGAACCAGAGGAAGAAGCTGGTCCCTCTAACTCACAAACTCTGAAGAAGAGCAGAATCACTGCAGCTCACCCTAAGGAATTGATTCTGGGCAACAAAGACGAACCAGTCAGAACCAGATCTGCCTTCAGACCCTCTGAAGAGACCTTGCTCAGTCTGAAAGGATTGGTGTCCTTAATTGAACCCAAGTCCATAGATGAAGCTCTTCAGGACAAGGATTGGATTCTGGCCATGGAAGAAGAATTGAATCAATTCTCCAAGAACGATGTTTGGAGCTTAGTGAAGAAGCCTGAGAGTGTTCATGTTATTGGAACGAAATGGGTATTCAGAAACAAGCTGAATGAGAAAGGAGATGTAGTCAGAAACAAGGCAAGGCTAGTTGCTCAAGGCTACAGCCAGCAGGAAGGAATAGACTACACTGAAACATTTGCACCAGTAGCAAGACTGGAGGCAATCAGACTGTTGATCTCTTTCTCAGTAAATCACAACATAGTTCTACATCAGATGGACGTGAAGAGTGCCTTCCTAAATGGTTATATCTCAGAGGAAGTCTATGTTCATCAACCCCCAGGTTTTGAAGATGAGAAGAAACCAGACCATGTGTTCAAATTGAAGAAATCACTCTACGGTCTGAAGCAAGCTCCCAGAGCATGGTATGAGAGACTTAGCTCATTCCTTCTGGAGAATGAGTTTGTAAGGGGTAAAGTAGATACAACTCTTTTTTGCAAGACTTATAAAGATGATATCTTAATTGTGCAAATTTATGTTGATGATATTATATTTGGTTCTGCTAATCAATTTCTATGCAAAGAATTTTCTGAGATGATGCAGGCTGAATTCGAGATGAGTATGATGGGAGAATTAAAGTACTTTCTGGGAATACAAGTTGATCAAACACCAGAAGGAACATATATCCATCAGAGCAAGTACACTAAAGAACTTCTGAAGAAGTTCAATATGCTGGAATCTACAGTGGCCAAGACTCCAATGCATCCTACATGCATTCTGGAGAAAGAAGATAAAAGTGGTAAAGTATGTCAGAAGCTCTATCGTGGCATGATAGGTTCACTTCTATACTTAACTGCATCTAGGCCAGACATACTATTTAGTGTTCATTTATGTGCTCGTTTCCAATCAGATCCAAGGGAAACCCACTTAACTGCTGTTAAGAGGATCCTAAGGTATCTGAAAGGCACCACTAACCTTGGCTTGATGTATAAGAAAACATCAGAGTATAAGCTTTCAGGTTACTGTGATGCTGATTATGCTGGAGATAGAACAGAGAGAAAAAGTACTTTTGGAAATTGTCAATTTCTGGGAAGCAATCTAGTCTCATGGGCAAGCAAGAGGCAATCAACCATTGCACTATCAACTGCAGAGGCAGAATATATCTCAGCAGCAATATGCAGCACTCAGATGCTCTGGATGAAACATCAGCTGGAGGATTATCAGATCCTTGAGAGCAATATCCCAATCTATTGTGATAACACTGCTGCAATCTCATTGAGTAAGAATCCTATCTTGCATTCAAGGGCAAAGCACATTGAGGTAAAGTATCACTTTATTAGAGATTATGTACAGAAGGGCGTACTTCTTCTGAAGTTTGTTGATACTGACCATCAATGGGCAGATATCTTTACAAAGCCCTTAGCAGAGGATAGATTTAATTTTATTCTGAAAAATTTGAACATGGACTTTTGTCCAGAGTGAAGATGGATCAGAACCTCTGACTATGATACTTCTTGATCAGAAGATGTCTAGTCTAGAAGGTAACTCAATCAGAGTGTGTGTACCCACTGGTACTGACTCTGAAGCTGAGACAGCAACACGTGTGTCAGTATTTCTGATGCATAGTTCCTTGTGCCCGTGTGACAGTCTGTTATGATTGCGTGTAGATGTGCTTCTCTCCAGTGTGTGATTTGTGTATTTACTGTTACTATCTATCTTTAATTTTCAACCGTTGATCTTAAAGTGCTTTTTGAATCAACAACGGTTATTTGTTAAAACCCACTATACACACACGATCTCGTTCACTTCCGGTTTTTACTCTCTTTCTCTCTGCTTTTCAAAACCGCTTATCCTCGATTTCTCTCTCGATCTCTCTTCATCTTTCAACCTTCATCTTCTACCTTAAACCTTCAACCGCTTCAAAAATGGTGAGTCAAACCAGAAGAACTACTGCAGATGCAACCCAGTTCCCTCACATGGTAGTTGGTCTAGCAACGGGTCAAAGGGGCCCTGAGAATCCGACACCAGATCAAGGTCAAGCTCAAGAGCAGATTCTTCCAATTGCAGAACGGGGCTGTGCCGTTCACTGCGTATTTGCTCCTGAGGAACTTCAAGTCCTGGCAGAATGGAGATTCGACCTCGACAACCTGGCTGCAAATGGGTATGATCTTCGTCCTGAAGTCCAAGTTCAAGGTTGGGGAAATTACTTCAACAGACTTCGAGGACCGGTGTATGATAAACTGATCAAGGAATTCTGGAAGCACGCCGACTGCGATGATACTCAGGTGGTATCTTACATTCTTGGAAGAAAGATCATCATCACAGAGAAGTCCTTCGTAAACTTGCTGGGTGCAGACACTGCTTTTGGGTATCGTTTCCAACTCACGGAATCGAAGCTGAAACCCAGCACCAAGGATACAATCAACCAGGCCCTGTACACCACTTACAAACCGGGCAAGACGAATTACAAGGTGATGGACCTTCATCCCAAGCTCAGGATCTGGCACAAAATTTTGCTCCACTGCATAAACCAGAGACCAAAGGGCAGTTCTCCAGACTACATCAACTTCAACCAGAAGGTGATGTTGTTCTTCATCCAAGACCAGAAGAAGATCTGCCTTCCCTACTTCCTGTTCTCCTACTTGAAGGAGTGTATCCGGAAGTCTCGTACCACTGCCTCCATCAAGTCAGCGATCAAGTATATTCCCTTCGGGAGACTCTTGTCTGATCTCTTCATTGAGAGTGGCCTCGTTCAAGATCTGATAAATGCTGGATGCACAGAGGATCTGACCACCATTGTCAGTGATGTCTTCACGGCAAACTCTCTAAAGAAGATGGGCCTAATCAAGAAGAAGATTGCTCCTGCCATGAAGACACATCTTCTGAGATCAGAAGCAGAAGGATGCCTCTGAATGACTACCCTCTGTGGACACAGGCAGACAATCCTGACGCCATTAGGTGCTATGTTGAAGTCCTAAGGGCTCAAGGATTTGAGATTGATCTCGATGACTTCTTCAGCAGACTGCCGCCAGCTCCAGAGTTTCCTTCTCCTCCCAAGAAGAAAGTTCAGAGGAAGATGGTCCTAGAAGAATCCTCTGAAGAATCAGATGTCCCTCTGATCAAAAAGAAGAAGGCTGGTCAACTCAAGAGAAAGCAAGATGAAACCAGCAAGCCTGATGATGGTGATGATGGTGATGATGGTGATAATGAGGATGGTCCTCCTAAGAAGAAGAAGAAGCAGGTCAGAATCGTGGTGAAGCCTACTCGGGTGGAACCAGCTGCTGATGTGATCAGAAGGACTGAACCTCCTGCCAGAGTGACAAGATCATCAGCACTTTCAAGTAAGTCTGCAATTGCTTCTGATGATGATTTGAATTTATTTGATGCACTCCCATATCTGCCATGCTCAAACACTCTTCAAATCCCCTCACTCCTATTCCTGAATCCCAACCAGCTGCACAAACCACCTCTCCACCACATTCCCCAAGATCTTCATTCTTTCAACCTTCTCCTACTGAAGCACCTCTCTGGAATTTGCTTCAGAACCAACCCTCTAGGTCAGAAGAACCAACCTCTCCCATTACCATTCCATACAACCCATTAACTTCTGAACCCATCATTCATGACCAACCAGAGCCTACCCAAACAGAACCTGGACCCAGAACCTCTGATCACTCTGTCCAAGAGCATCAGAACGTCTGGCTCCCAGAACTACTGATACAGACTCTTCCACAGCCTATACACCTGTATCCTTCCCAACCAATGTTGCTGACTCTTCTCCCTCCAATAACTCTGAATCCATTAGAAAATTCATGGAGGTCAGAAAAGAAAAGGTGTCTACCTTAGAAGAGTATTATCTCACTTGTCCAAGCCCTAGGAGATATCCTGGCCCTAGACCTGAACGTCTAGTTGACCCAGATGAACCTATCTTGGCCAATCCTTTACAAGAGGCAGACCCTTTGGCTCAACAAGCTCACCCTGCCCCTGACCAACAGGAGCCTATTCAACCAGAACCTGAACCAGAACAATCTGTGTCTAACCAATCCTCGGTTAGATCCCCTCATCCTCTGGTTGAAACTTCAGAACCTCACCTTGGAACCTCTGAACCCAATGCTCAAATGTTTAACATTGGCTCTCCACAAGGTGCCTCTGAAGCTCACAGCAGCAATCACCCAGCCTCTCCTGAAACCAACCTCTCCATAATCCTTATACTCCCCTCCGACCCACATCTCTCTCTGAGTGCATCAATATTTTCTATCATGAAGCCTCCTTGAGGCTACGCAATGTGCACGGTCAGACTGACCTCAGTGAGAATGCTGAACGTGTGGCTGATGAGTGGAACACTCTGGGCACTTGGCTAGTGGCTCAAGTTCCAATTATGATGCAGCTCCTGCATGCAGAGGGAAGTCAGAGGATTGAGGCTGCCAAGCAAAGGTTTGCTCGAAGGGTGGCTCTTCATGAACAAGAAAGAGAAATAAGCTTCTTGAAGCTATTGAAGAAGCCAAGAGAAAGAAGCTCAAGCAGAAGAAGCTGCACGTCAAGCAGCAGCTCAAGCTGAACAAGCCAGACTAGAGGCAGAACGACTTGAAGCTGAGGCTGAAGCCTTAGATGCCAAGCACTTGCACCAGTAGTGTTTACTCCTGCTGCTTCTGCTTCCATTCCAGATCCTCAAGCTGCTCAGAATGTTCCTTCCGTTCTACTCAGTCAAGCTCATCCAGACTCGACATCATGGAGCAGCGTCTTGACATTCATGATCCATGCTAATTGAATGAAGCACATGATGATGGAACTTCTGCGACGAACTGATAAACCTTAGTTTTTAGGATCTCTTCGTTTTTCTTTTTCTTTAACGTTGTTTTATTTTTGTTAAACTCTGTTTCTTTTTACTTACTTATTCTACTTTGTTCGTTTGTGATTATCTATGCATATCTATATATACTTGTGTCACATATGTTTGCCAAAATCTTTTTATTCATAATATCTTTATGTTTACATCATACATTCTTTCCCTAAAGTCTAGAATGGAGGATCTCTCCTCATTCTTCTGCACTCCCTGGCGCTGCTCTGACCTATCCTTCTCCAGACGCTCCAGGTACATGCTGGATGTTGTTGAGCCTGTCTTTAGCTCATCCCTCTCCAGAATCTCTTCTGCGTCTTGAGCTTATCTTCCAAACTCTCTTTTTCTTCCAGCAGCTTGAGTTCAAGCCGGCTGAGTTCTTGCACCTCCTCACGAAGGCAAGAAATTCCCTCAGGTCTCTCTCAACTCTGGACGCAGGTCCTCCTCCAGCAGTGTCCGTGTTAGCTCCGAGATGGTCGTTGTACCCTCTGGATGCCTGATGTTCAGGAACAAGTCCTCCTCGAAGGCCTTCTTCCTCAGCTCTTCTAGTGCTACGATGTATGATGCCATTTTTTTCTTACTGAAAACTGTTCGAGTGTGAAGCAACCTTTCTCTCCAAACTTTATATAGGCTTCACTTTCTCTCTGAAAGTTAATGCTCCTTACAGTTTCTCGAGGTTAAGTTCTTGGTAACTGACCCTTCTCTTTACTCCCTTTGAACGGTAGTAAACGTTCTTCTCTTGCATTAACTCCTCTATTTATTTCGCCTAACTCTGATTCTTGCATAATTTTCATTTTCTTTAAACTTAGACCTTCTCTAAGGGGGAGTACCTTGTACTTCAAGCTAAGTTTTTCACACCCCAAGCTTTTTGCTTATGACAAAAAGGGGGAGTAAACCCAGTTTTTGATGTGTAAGATGTGTTAGTGTGATTTATTTTTCTTTTGAGATTTAAGAGTTCCACCTTCATGACCATAGATGTGTCACTGGGCAAATACAAGGAATACATTTCACTTCTTCTGAAGTGATT